>NW_021166744.1:17500-21000 GCF_004354835.1 Perca flavescens
AGCATGTTCACCACTATCTGATACTGGATCAGCTCCTCTACCACCTCTGGTTTCTACAGTTTCAATAAAACATTGATTCATTTTAAAAAGGTTTCAGGCCCGTAAAAACCAGAGACAGTATATATAAGAATGGAAGAGCTGCCACCTCTTAGTCGATTAGTCAACTAATCGGTAGTTCTGGTCTTAGTCGACTAAGATTTCTTTAGTCCATTAGTCATTTTTATGCTTATTCATGCTTAATTACTCATTTCCAAGAAACTTCTGAGCACATTTATGGTAAACACAAGATTTAAAGTGGTGCTTTTGCAGGATTGTGGAGAAACTCAGTTTTACAGATGGTTAATTAACTACATTTATATTGTGCTTTTCTAGTCTTAACCACCTCTCAAAGAGCACAGCTCTGTCAATTAAATCAACTAATCAAGTGTTAGTCGACTAAGAAGTTCTTTAGTCGAGAACAGCCCTAAAGGAAGGACCAGCAGACCTGTCTGAAAGTGTGAAGTCTTCTGGTAGCTGTGAGAGAGAAATCTCAATCATTCCCAATCTTACACAGACGGAGAGTGTAGGTATATGTAAGGAGATAACATAGACACAGGCTAATTACTGATCACTAACATGCTAGTTAACATTAGTAATTATTGATCACTAACATGCTAGTTAACATTAGTAATTATTGATCACTAACATGCTAGTTAACATTAGTAATTACTGATCATTAACATGCTAGTTAACATTAGTAATTACTGATCATTAACATGCTAGTTAACATTAGTAATTACTGATCATTAACATGCTAGTTAACATTAGTAATTACTGATCATTAACATGTTAGTTAACATTAGTAATTAAACCTAAACAGCTAATGGAAGTCCAAACTGCCTGTGAGCTTCTCCTGTACTATACGGTAATTCCTCTACTGTGTGACAGTAAGTCTCGTGGTTATGACCCAATCGTTAGCCTATTGTTATAAAAGCGTCTGCTACGGAGCCATAACGTGAGCTACAAGGTAATGGAGCCTTTTATACATCGTCGTGTTTCTTTAGAAATAAACAACGGATAAATAGAGTCTTTAAACGCTTCAGATGTAAAGTTATTCTCTGTCAAAGTGACGTCAGAATGAATGGGAGTCAATGGGATGCTAACGGGAGGCTAGCAGCTTGGTAGCATCAGAATGGAGCCATAGGAGGTTCAAGTTCTCAAGCGAAGCTTATGGTGCGTTCTTTTTGTCTTGTAATCGCTACTAGTAGCTCGAGTGTGACCTCACATCCGTGTCGAAAAACGAGTAACCGCGGGTTGTTTCGTTCTTTTTGTCACACGATACTACGACTTGGAGAAAAGATGGATTTTTTTTACCATTTTTAGTAACATTTAGGATTCTGTTCACCCAGTTATTGACATATTACACATATATTTCACAGTTTGATACATGAAAATTACGTTTTGATTAACGTTAACGTTCGGCTACTGCTCTGCTTTCTGCTCCAGACTCGGCTTAAAGCCATTGTTGTCATAGCAACCGAGCGTCTCTAGACAATCTCAGCTGCACAAGCTCCAAAATAACTAATCAGGCGATATTTAACTCCTAATAAGACTGTAGAGACATGTCTATAGGTAGCAGTATACAGCACTATGTTTAACTCCTAATAAGACTGTAGAGACATGTCTATAGGTAGTAGTATACAGCACTATGTTTAACTCCTAATAAGACTGTAGAGACATGTCTATAGGTAGCAGTATACAGCACTATGTTTAACTCCTAATAAGACTGTAGAGACATGTCTATAGGTAGTAGTATACAGCACTATGTTTAACTCCTAATAAGACTGTAGAGACATGTCTATAGGTAGCAGTATACAGCACTATGTTTAACTCCTAATAAGACTGTAGAGACATGTCTATAGGTAGTAGTATACAGCACTATGTTTAACTCCTAATAAGACTGTAGAGACATGTCTATAGGTAGCAGTATACAGCACTATGTTTAACTCCTAATAAGACTATAGAGACATGTCTATAGGTAGCAGTATACAGCACTATGTTTAACTCCTAATAAGACTGTAGAGACATGTCTATAGGTAGTAGTATACAGCACTATGTTTAACTCCTAATAAGACTGTAGAGACATGTCTATAGGTAGCAGTATACAGTGCTATGTTTAACTCCTAATAAGACTATAGAGACATGTCTATAGGTAGCAGTATACAGCACTATGTTTAACTCCTAATAAGACTGTAGAGACATGTCTATAGGTAGCAGTATACAGCACTATGTTTAACTCCTAATAAGACTATAGAGACATGTCTATGTAGCAGTATACAGCACTATGTTTAAGTAATAAGACTGTAGAGACATGTCTATGTTTAACTATGTTTAACTAATAAGACTGTAGAGACATGTCTATAGGTAGTAGTATACAGCACTATGTTTAACTCCTAATAAGACTGTAGAGACATGTCTATAGGTAGTAGTATACAGCACTATGTTTAACTCCTAATAAGACTGTAGAGACATGTCTATAGGTAGTAGTATACAGCACTATGTTTAACTCCTAATAAGACTGTAGAGACATGTCTATAGGTAGCAGTATACAGTGCTATGTGTACCACTGCTTGTGTACCACAAAAGTGCTTAAAGTTGTAGAAAACCACAATGTTTACTACGTGTGATGCACGACGTAGCCATCTTTGAAAGTGAACTCGGGGTCCTCTGAGTTCAGGCGACTTGACGAGTCGTATATATATACGACGTTGGGGGTTCTTTTTGCAACTTCCGGTTCGTAACTCCGGAAAACAACTCGTAGATCGACTTCGGTGGACAAAAAGAACGCACCATTACCCTCCCTTGGTAAAAACTACACTAACACCACTTCCTGTTTTCCTGTTGAGGTATGAGAATGGGCGGGCAAACTAATACCACTTCCTGTTTCCTGTTGAGGAATGAGAATGGGCGGGGCAAACTAATACCACTTCCTGTTTCCTGTTGAGGTATGAGAATGGGCGGGGCAGCTCTCACCAGCAGCAGGTCACATGTTACCCTTTCAAAGACGTCAACAACTGGTGGATCATCAAAGACCCCGACAGGTACAGCTGCCTGCCTGTCTGTCTGCTTGTCTGTCTGTCTCTCTGTCTGTCTGTCTTCCTGTCTCTCTGTCTGTCTGTCTGTCTCTCTGCCTGTCTGTCTGACTAACTGTCTGTCTGTCTGTGTCTCAGGTGATGTATCTGTCTGTGTCTCAGGTGATGTGTCTGTCTGTCTGTCCTGCCTCCTCACCTGTCTCTCTCTCTGTGAGACAGACAGGATCTGGTGGTCAGTAGTCCTCCTCGACCGGTGCGACACGGTGATGTCATCCAGCTGCTTCATGGGATGACATCACGCTTCCTCAACAGGTACGCTGCCGTCTGTCTGTCTCTCTCTCTCTGTCTGTCTCTCTCTGCATCTGTCTATCTGTCTCTGCATCTGTCTGTCTGTCTCACCTAGGGCTGGGTACCAAACGTCGCTACTTT
>NW_021166745.1:5000-20708 GCF_004354835.1 Perca flavescens
ATACAGCGTTCACCAGACCCGGATTTCACGGTCAAAACACGAACCATCCACAGGCTCATCAAGGCAGAGCACCATCTATGCAATGTTTCAGCACGAGATGCTCCAAAAGCCATCGCCAAAATGACCAAAATGTTGTCTGAAACAATCAAACCAGCTGACCCCATCGGCCCCACGATGAAACTAATCTCTGATAACGCCACAATCTGGGAACGTAACACTATTGAGATCCTGCAGAGCCACTACAAAACAACACTTGCAGGCAATCTACAATTTTTGATGCGCTTTGATATGTCCTCTTGGCAAGAGAACTTTGATATCGCCACGTCATGGGCGCGCAGCCATTTCAAACAGAGGCTTTTGCCCCACACTGTAGACGCCGTGTATGCTAAAATACTGCAAGCCTTACAAGATAAAATACAGACGAACACTCGACCTACCACTCTCCCACGGGGCTGTGTCTCATCCGCGGACCAAGACAGGGTAATCGAGGTTGAAATGGAGGCTGTAGATAACATGCAACAACCACGCACGGTCCCACAACAGAACTGGTATGACGCCATGACTGCCAGACAGGAAGTACCGCCCACCACGTCGGTTTCACTTCCTCAACGTCAACCTAGGATACGCCAACAGGACCCCGGACCAGCTCCAACGACGGAGACACTGCTGGTGACTGCCGATGTGCATCAGGACCCCACTGACCAGGCACAACCGATGGAGACGGTGGAGCCGGACGTCCGGGACGAGATGGGGGGGCGGCCCCCCTTACCTAACTCTTCCCCTCCTCTCCTTGACCCCCCTCCCCCTCGCCCCCTCAATCCACTTCCCCCTTCCTCTTCTTCCCCCCTTTCTGTTTCCCCCATTTTCCTTCCCTCCTCTGCCCCTGCCCCCTCTCCCCAGGGCGTCCTGGACCTGCTGACCGAGATTTCTCCCACGCCACCACCAGCACCACGGCCGGCTCCTCAACTCGCCTCAGACCCCATCGTTGCGGCTGGGTTTCCTGCACTCGCCAACTTGAGAGAGCATTTTAGGGCCAGACTCCAGGAACTGAGAACCCCTACTGTTTCATCTGAACGGCCTACGGCCCCTAAAGGTAATCTGCCAAGTCCCACTCCTCTCGGACTTCTTCCCTCAGATGGGGGGGCTCAGATGGGGGAGACCCCACGCACATCCCGGGAAGCTGTCAACACGGAGGGTAAGTCCCTCCTGGGTAATCTAGGGCCTCTCAACCAGCCCATGATTCAGAGTAGGCTCTCATTTGCTTCACCTGTAACACAAACGGATTTTTCTCCACACAGACATCCTAATGTTTCAGATAAGATGAACGACTGGTCCTTAACAGCACACAAGCGATGGCTCTGGGTGGGCGATTCGAATCTCAGCCGGTTCCCCACTCACAAAATGAGTCATGTACAGATAGAGAGTTATCCGGGTGCGCGTTTAAGCACGCTGAAGCCATACTGGCCAACGCACCCGTCTCTTCCACAGTGCAAAGATTAATCCTTTCCTTTGGTATAAACGATAAAAGCCGCAATGCTGAAAAAATCACTGTCCCACAAATCCAAAGAACTGTGCGTATGGCAAAACTTGCCTTCCCACAAGCCCGCATATTGATTCCAATCCTCAATTTCTCGCGTTCCTTATCACACCAGGAACAGGAGAACCTGAGGGGAATCAATGAGTTCTTAGTGTGCTATGAGGACTTCATTCCTCAACTGTCCAGATCGGTTTTCTCCACTGAAAGAGACCATGTACACTGGACTGCATCCACTGCAAAACACATGTTCGACCATTGGCTGTTGCATTTAAACACCTTAACCCCGTAAAAGCATCTAAGGCTTGGGGTTTTAAGACGGTTATCAACTTATCCAAGTCGTTCATCTTAACTGCGGCCCAAACAGGCCTCCTGAATAAGGGCTTAACCTTTATCCCATCCATCCAGAAACAGACCAACAAACAGGTCAGGGATGCACTCAGAATTGACCTACAGGATTATCACAGGCATCTAAAATTGGCTGTCTATTACCAAAACAAACCTGAGACGCCTCAGTTGCCTTTTATGCCTAAGTCAACCTGGTCACCTGCTCTCCCCTTGCTCCCTCCAGAAGTCTCACAGCTGATTCAGCTCGACCTGGACACGTTCCACAAGCAACACAAGGTAGGTTGGGTCAAACCAAACCTTTCCCCCTTTGAAAGGAAGGCCTTGGAACAGTTAAGCGATAATAGGGACATTGTGTTGAAGCCAGCAGATAAGGGCAGTGCGGTAGTCATTATGGACAGATCAGACTACCTTTTTGAGGGTTTCAGACAACTTAATGACCCGCATTATTACACAAAACTGGACCGTCCGATCTACAAGGATACAATTCCTGTAGTGACCAAAATCATTAACTCTCTTCATGAGAAAAAATTTATTAACCACAAGCAGAAAACTTTTTTGCTCGGTGAAACAGAGCCTAGGCCCCGCAGGTTCTATTTACTGCCAAAAATACATAAGTCTGGTGACAAATGGACGGTTCCTCACAAAATCCCTCCAGGACGCCCCTATCGTATCTGACTGTAACAGTGAAACTTATCACACAGCCAAATACATCGACCACTATCTCAACCCACTTTCAGTGCTACATGACAGTTATATAAAGGACACTCAGGATTTTGTCACAAAGATCAAAGCCTTGGAGATTTCCTCCTCGGCTTTCCTCTTCTCTATGGATGTTTCCTCTCTTTATACCAACATTTCTACTCCTGACGGCCTTGCTGCAGTTAGAGCAGCCTTTTTAAAGTACCCTGACAGCAAAAGACCAGACAAGGAACTACTCCAATTACTTGAACTCAATTTGACCAAAAACGACTTTGAATTTGACGGCCAGTTTTATCTGCAGGTTTCAGGTACAGCTATGGGGAAGACCTTTGCACCGTCCTATGCTGACCTCTTCATGGCTCAGTGGGAGCAGGGAGCCTTAGCCTCCTGCCCACTACGACCCCTACACTATTTTAGATATCTCGACGATATCTGGGGCGTGTGGGACCACACTGAGACAGAATTTTTTCAGTTTCTGGACAAGTTGAATGAATACAGTGACTCAATCACCCTTACGGCCACCCTTAGTCCTGACAGCATTGACTTTTTGGACACCACAACCTTTAAAGGACCAAATTTTAATGATACGAACAGACTGGACGTCAAAGTCTTTTTTAAGGAAACGGACAGCCATTCCCTGCTTTACAGGACGAGCCATCATCCCAAACATACCTTTGCAGGTTTAGTCAAGTCTCAACTCCTCAGATTTAAAAGGATCTGTACTAGGCAGGAGGATTTTAAAGCAGCAGTCAAAATTCTGTTCTCCTCTCTCCTTAACAGGGGTTACACGTCCACAACCCTACGTAAAGCTCTCAGAACCTTCGAAGAGGTTAAACCCGTCTGTGTGGAAACTGTTCTTGCCATTGTAGTCACCTATTCTGAGTCCAATGTCAGATTTGTGCAGAAACTGAAAAATAACTTCACTCGTTCGGGAGGTGAGAATTTTTTGAGGGGTTTCAGATTAATTGCGGCCTATAGACGCAGTTCTAACCTGCAGGACTTTTTAGTCAGATCTAAACTCAGACCTCTCAATCCTCCTAAGACTAGACGACTGGACAGTTTTTTCAGGACGTACGGGACGGTTCAGAACCAAACTACCCATGAGGTCTTCAGGACGCAGGGTGTAGTCAACGTACAGACCAAAAACTGCATATACCTGATTAGATGCTCAAAATGTTGTATACAATACGTGGGCGAATCAGGCAACACACTTTTAACTCGGTTCACACAACATAGGTACAACATTACCAACAAAAAGAACCTTAACAACCCACTCGTGAAGCACTTCATTGAACACGACTGGTCTAGTGTTAGAGCCACAATCCTCGAATCAAATCCTAATTGGACAATTAAAGTCAGACGTAAGGTTGAGAGGATGTGGATTAAGAGACTCGGCACGTTGATGCCGGGGGGACTTAATGAGAGGTAGGAGCCCCATCCCGTACCCTAACCCTTACCTTAACCTTTCCCTTAGTGTGCCTAACCATAACCTTTCCTAACCCCAACCCTCCCACCTCCCTTTTCCCCTAACCCCATTTGCCTAACACCTAACCTTGACCTTTGACCCTTACCCTAACCATAACCTAACCTTTGTCTTGTCTTTACTCCTGCCTCTCTGCCTAGTCTCCAATTGAGACACGTGATAACGCGCTTATAGGCACTTGTGTGCGGGGTTGTCCCCTGCCCTGGGGGGGGGGCCCCCCGGGGTCTTGTTCCCGGTCAGTGGTTTGTGCACTTAAAGCCTCGTCGCCTCTGGCGACGAGACTTTCTTTATTTTCCCCTAACCCAACCACACCCTCCCCTAAACCTTAACCCATACCCTTCCCCACTCCAAATCCCTAACCCCAACCCACCCAGATCCCTACCATTTTACTCCAATCTCTCTATCTTCTCTAACTCTTAAACCTATCCCTAATTAGATTTAATTTGAATTTGAAGCTTAGAAAATAGACCTTTAACCCGGACACCCACATTAACTCACGTAAAAATTATATAATTTAAAGTAGACTAGATTCCAAATGTTTGGGACCTTTAAACATGAAGAAAAAAAAAAAACTCAACCAGGAAGTGAAATTCCGCCTACTTCCGGTTTTCACGGATGTGTGACCCACATAATTTGAACAGAAGACTTAAAGACGCTTATCAAACTAATTCCCAAGTCTTTAGGACCTTTCAAAGGAAGTTATAGCACAAAAACGCCTTAGCCACGCCCATTTTCGCATAATTAACTATTTTTTGCCTTTAAAACTAATTCTCACCCACTCCCGTGGTCCTACATTAACAAAACTTAGATAATTTTACTCGGGGATTCCTGCCCTTCCTTCCTAGTGTTTTTAATCGCTGAAATACCTTTATTCAAAATTTTCTAACCTTAAACCATAATGCAACCGACTGTTACAATTGAAGACTACAGGGGTGCGAACTGTCGATTCCAATTTGATTTTAATTGCGCCTCCTGTAGTTGTGCGGTGTATGGAACACAGGAAGGAATTGACCTGGACTCCAGGACCCTCGGTCCTGTCTGACAGGGGTGGTTCTAGCTTGCGCTGTTAACAGACACCCTTGTCATTCAGGTGGTAAGTTTAATTTTAATTTATACACAATTTAACTGCATATTTTAAATTTTAATTCACTTAACTTAATACAACCATGCTGCAGCAAAAATAGTTGTTCTCATTAGCCTTCTTAACTTAAAAACATATATATCTTAAAACAATTTATTGATCTATTATATTCATATCAAATTGAACTATTTAAACTTACTCAATTGGGCATGGGACACACGCCGGGACTTGATCAACCCCGGTGGGCCGTCCTCAGTGGAGAGTGTCTAGTGATAATGGCCGAAACACTCCATGATGCTGGGGTACACTACTGATGATTGTGTCCTACGATTTAGCTTCTAAAATAGACCGATCCCTCCCCTTTTAAACAATACTTCTACTTCCAAAATTACTAAACCTTTTTTACTTAATATACCAATTTTTATAATATACCTCCGTTTTCCGATTAAAATAACCTAATTGGGCTCCTAGGCGTGCACCCATTAGCTTTCCCGCCTTCCGCGACGGACGCCCTTCTCTATTCTTTCTAATATACCTCCGTTTTCCGATTTAAAATAACCTAATTTGGCTCCAAGGCGTGCACCCATTAGCTTTCCCGCCTTCCCCCCTGGTTGTTCTGACGTCTCCTTGTGTTGGGAGCGCCAGCCAATTATGGGATTACGGGGGGCTATGGGCTTCTGATGGCTGCCTGTTTCTTCCCCCCTGGTTGCACTGCAATTATGGGAAGGCAGAGGCCTCAGGAGATGCAACTACCGTCTGCATTTCCGTTTTTTCCCCCCTGGCCGACATTAGTCGACTATGGGAAGACGGGACGCGACGGACGCCCTTCTCTATTCTTTATAATATATCTCCGTTTCCCGATTTAAAATAACCTAATTTGGCCCCAAGGCGTGCACCCATTAGCTTTCCCGCCTTCCCCCCTGGTTGTTCTGACGTCTCCTTGTGTTGGGAGCACCAGCCAATTATGGGATTGCGGGGGGCTATGGGCTTCTGATGGCTGCCTGTTTCTTCCCCCCTGGTTGTACTGCAATTATGGGAAGGCAGAGGCCTCAGGAGATGCAACTACCGTCTACGTTTCCGTTTTTTCCCCCCTGGCCGACATTAGTCGACTATGGGAAGACGGGACGCGGCGGACGCCCTTCCCTATTTTTTAGCTAAACTATTCATAACCAGTCTCTAACCTTTAAAATCAGTTTAAACACCCCTCCTTCCCTTCCCCCATCCCCCTCTCTCCTTTCTCCCCACCTCCTTTAGACAAAGGGATGGGTCTCTCTATCTCTCTCTCCCTCCCCACCTCCTCTAGATAGAGGGATGGGTGTCTCTCTCTCTCCCCCCTCTCTCCCCCCATCCCTTTCCTCCAGTAGGAGGACCTCACCTCTCTCCTTTTCTCTGTCCCTCCTTTAGACAAAGGATTCACCACTTTTGATTCATTGGGTCCAATGGTATACTGCTAGGGAGGAAGTGAAGTGACATGTGACGGCCCGTGCATACCGTTGATCTCCATTTCAACCATGTAGTCGTCGGACGCGTGGGGAGATCTCTGGGATCCGTACCACCCTAACCCCTAACCCTAACCCCCTAACCCTAACCCACCTCAGCACACCTTGACCTCCGGTCGGTCCCGGGAACCCACACTTAAGCCCCCCCGCTATGTTCACACTTAACCGCGCTCAAAATATTTTCCTGCCCCTGGTATACCATTTCACTATTGCGAAGCCGGCTTTACAATGGCGAGGTGAAATTGCGAATACGGCTTTACAATGGCGAGGTGAAATTGCGAATACGGCTTTACAATGTCGGCCAACACAGGGTTGAGGATCATCACTTGATGATCGTGGCTATCACCCCCTTACCTAGTTCCCCGGTTGACATACATTTTCGAAGTGTCAAAAACACACTCCTTGCGAAGCCGGCTTTGCTAGATGAGATTGCGAATCCGGCTTTGCAATGAAACACATTTTCACACTTTGAATCTATCTGTTGCATTCCTTTTCACCCTTGCCCTTATGTGTGGGCTGTTCCATTCAAGCACAGTGGTGCCTAAGCACAACTGTCATCATTTGCAATGCTGGCTTCACAGTGCCAACCACCACCCTCCTGCTAGGAGATGCCAGACTAGCACACACGGGTGAGGGCTGTTACCCACACCCCCTCACCTAATCTTAACCTTTCTAGCACAGTGGTGCCTAAGCCCAACTGTCGTTATTTGTAAAGCTGGCCTTACAATGCCGGCATGGATAGGTGGCATTGCGAAGCAGACTTTACAAGGCCCACCCAGGTTGAGCCACCCATCGGCCCCCAGAATGGGGCTAACCTCCCCGGGTTCACATTCAGGAAAAAGGGCCCACCTCAGCGCACCTTGACCTCCGGTCGGTCCCGGGAACCCACACTTAAGCCCCCCCGCTATGTTCACACTTAACCTCGCTCAAAATATTTTCGTGCCCCTGGTATACCATTTCACTATTGCGAAGCCGGCTTTACAATGGCGAGGTGAAATTGCGAGGACGGCTTTACAATGGCGAGGAGATATTGCGATGACAGCTTTACAATGGCGAGGTGAAATTGCGAGGACGGCTTTACAATGGCGAGGAGATATTGCGATGACAGCTTTACAATGGCGAGGAGATATTGCGAGGACGGCTTTACAATGGCGAGGAGATATTGCGAGGACAGCTTTACAATGGCGAGGTGAAATTGCGAGGACGGCTTTACAATGGCGAGGTGAAATTGTGAGGACGGCTTTACAATGGCGAGGAGATATTGCGATGACAGCTTTACAATGGCGAGGAGATATTGCGAGGACGGCTTTACAATGGCGAGGAGATATTGCGAGGACAGCTTTACAATGGCGAGGTGAAATTGCGAGGACGGCTTTACAATGGCGAGGTGAAATTGCGAGGACGGCTTTACAATGGCGAGGTGAAATTGCGAGGACGGCTTTACAATGGCGAGGTGAAATTGCGAATACAGCTTTACAATGTCGGCCAACACAGGGTTGAGGATCATCACTTGACCTGGCTGTGACAAGGGGTCCACCTGTTCTATTGCACCCTTGATCAGGAGGGAGGCTAACTTCTGTTCCAGGGCAAAGGTTTTTGCCAGGTCGCTGATCTTCATTTCGACCCATCTTAAGGATCGGTGCTGATGTCGGACTGAAGCTTGTACCCTTGGGCTAAGGTGGAAACCACCCAGGGATCCAAAGCATGAGCTGCTGGGAGAAACTACCAACTGAATAGGGCCAGCTCGGCTGCAGCCTTTGTAGTGCGAAAAATCTGCAACTCTGACCTAAAGCAATGCTACAAGTGGCAAAAGCTAATGCTAATGCTTTTACAGATGGCAGACAACCTGCATAGCGAGAAGATGAAAAAGGAATGAGATCAGCGAAAACACCGGAACTTAATACCTTAGCCAGTATCACCCCAAGGTCACAGGTGACTTTGTGATATAAATACTCGACTACTAATTAGAAAATAAGCAATTATTAAGATCAGTGTATATGATGGAGTAGTGGCATTAACCCTCAGGAACCTAAGGACATTTTTACAATTACTTTTCAGTCTGGTTTGATTTTCTAAAAAAGCTTGTAAAACATTAACCCTGTTGTCCACAGTCAATCAATGTACATCATTTTTTTCAGGAAAAACTGGGCTTTTAGAATATTTGTGCTGTAGTGAGGTCAATTGAATGTTAAAAAAAGGTTGTAAGACCTTAAAAACAAATAAATAAATAAAACGGAAAATGAATCTCACAGATATTTATTGATATCACACACAGAACAATAAAAGCTAAGCCAATCTCCTGTCTAAATCAGTTCCCATATGTCTTGGGTGTCAAACTGTGAAGAAATAAACATAACTTATAAAGTTGACAAAATATATACATTTTTTCTAAAAGTCCAGACGCTTTTGCCAATAATCAAAATAATAATGTCAAATGTATTGATATCAGACACAGAGAAATGGTACACAAGAATTTGTGTTGTCTAAAACAGTTCTCCTATATATTTGGAGTCATCCAGTGCAAAAATAAACATAATGAACGTTATAACTCATATAAATGACAAACTATTTACATTTCTTCAAAAAAAAGGCTCAAATGTATCCCAAATATCTAAACAGTAAAGCCATTATCTCTCTTTTTTACTTTACTGTTTGTTCTCGCTTGATTTTCGGATTTCCTGCAGTCAGTGAACTCACCTTACCACTTCGTGTGATGGACGTGCATTCCCATTGATGAAAAACGTAAACACACTTGCAAAGCATCATGGGAGATTTATACTAGACGGCAGCACCCTGTAAAAGAGACCTCAGGAATTGCTGCAAATTGAATTATAAATTTCGGTCTGTTCTAACACAGTATAGGGAAACCTGATCTATAGACTACCTATATTAATAATACCTTCCAAAACGGCAGGCATTACAGCACTCAGGGGCAGCTTAGATAAACCAGACCTATATGATCAAATTTAACATAACTACAGTATATATTATATCCAAACAAGCGCGGTTCCGGCGCGTTGCCCTCTCTACTGGAACTAGTTCAGTACAGAGATCCAAGAGCACAGCTTTAGGGAATTTAAATCAGCATATTAGCCAGTCATGGTTAGGGTTGGGCGATGTCCCCTAAATTGGCAGTTGACAATGTTTACAGTAAAACATGGCGATGGACGATGATATCATCGTCAGGTGGTGGCTCATATCTCTTTACATAAATATTTTTTTCTTCTACCATGGGCTAACAGTTAACATAGAAACGATTAGACATACATTTAAATGCCCTCTGTAAATGGTGCCCTGCTTGTAGGGGCAGTTTTTTACAACTTGAACTACTTTCACTTAACTACGGTGCAGTAAAGTCAATCAGATGTCCATGATTTGCGTAACAACAGTTCAGTGGGACGTTTGCCTTCAACAGAGCGACAGTAATAACCTAATATACCATCATTACGGAGTTTGAACTACATTCTCGGTTATGTTTGCACTGAATAACGCATTCAATAAACAAAAACATAACTCTTGCAGCGCACATAAACAGATGCGCAATATTAGCTCACACATAAAATAGCACCCTCGTGAATTAGCCTACTGTTGCTAACGTACATTCATAAATCCTGCATAACATCGTCCCGTACCTACAGGACCTCAGACTTACTCATTGATGCACGCACAGAGTAGTGTCGACAAACTTAGTCCAATGAGGGGAGAAAGGAAAGTGTGATAGCGTTCCACATTAACGCTTTTTTCTCTCTCACTCGAGACCGCTGTGTCCAACGTAGGTAGGTAGGTGTCGAAGGTAGAGCGAGCTACAACTGAAAGGGAGAGAGAGAGAATGTATCACTACAGCCAATCCAGTCTGCTCAAAGCGATGGTCTTTTTCACAAATAGGTTGCACGTAAGGGGGGAAAAGTAGCTTCCACTTAAGGAGCCCTATGTCTTGTCTTTGTGTCTTTGCTAGTTTAAGACCGATGTGCTTGTCAATTTCCCGTCCAGCGCCCGCGACTTGGATTAGCGTGTTTGACAGGGTGGGGGCCATGGCTTCACGATGGTGGCTCTCCATCGTGATGTTTGCCAGCCATCATGATGGACGATGATATCGTCCATCGGCACAACCCTAGTCATGGTCCCTGAAGTCTCTCTCTTTCCTGATTCTTCCATTAGTGTAGTCCTCCTGCAGGGTCAGCAGTGCCATCATGCAGCATTACGCACGGGTTCACTGCAGTATTTATATGTTTACAACATATTGTGATTGTTAACACCTTGCCAAAATCACAGCATCAACTAGTAATATCCCCAACCCCGAGATACAATTTGAAGACTAAATAAAGTGTAATAGGCAATCACACTTTTCTTCATGCAGGTTTTGTTAGGAACAGTTTTAAAGTTAGGACCGATAACGAGGACGTTAAGTGTAACAATTGCGCGAGAGCTTAACGACTGTATTTCCAGACTTTGACATTTGATGATATATGCACAGTATTAAAGATAGATATTTAGTTATTTACACTGTGTTCTACAGTTATCTAATGCTAGGGTATTTGATGCTATCCTGTATTCCATGCAGTCGGGCAATCTTCTCCTCCTGCGCTTCGTAGTGGACAATGTGATGGTGAGACAGCGCCGATTAAACATCAATAACAAATTTTTATTAAAGATTTTACCAGGTGTTTATGGAACAAGTATCACTCACTACAAGCGCAAATACCACTGCTGGATTTAATCGTCATGGTAATGTGGATGATATGGAGTGAAAAAATGTGCTTGAACATATTATGAGTAGCCTAATCGTTATTCCCACATTTACTTTCTGCAGTCTGACTTCAGTTCACCACCTCACCATTTGCATTGCCTATTCCCATTGTCTCCAAAATGTGCGTACGCATGGGTCAGAGTTTGCATGGAGGACCGCACATTCTCCCGTCAAGTTTGTTTTTTATAAATCACAACCTTTGCGTGGGAAATGGCATATGGACATTTTCAGCCCCGTTTTGTGCGTACGCCACGTTTATAAATGAGAACCCTGGGCCTTTCTGGACTCTATGTGGTACCCCGCTTTAAGGCTGGTCAGGACCTTCACTATGCTGACTGATGTGGATCTTGTAGGCTGGATGATCAGCATTACTTATTAGGGTTAGGGTTAACACCAACAGATCTATATTTCAGAATAAATTACAAATTTTTTATTTTCTACTTACCTAGTCCGGAGGATTCCATGAGTGAGGCCGTGGTCATTGTGTCTCCAAACAGACAATACCTGGGCATCGTGAGACCGACAACACCTGCCACCACCAGACCTGCAAACCGACAGAGAGTGAGACAGGTAAGAGAGACAGACAGGTAAGAAAGACAGACAGAGAGAGAAAGATAGAGAGAGAGACCGGTAAGAGAGACAGGTAATACCAATTAGGCAAAAAATATATTTTAATTTAAAACTCGAGAAACGTAGAGAGAGACAGGACGAGAAGTCATTTATTGTTTAACTAGAAAAGTACTGGATACATTTACAAAGACAAAAGGAGTGCAGTCCGATGCGTATATTGACTTCGATCTCCGGCATGTGTTTGATCTTAAATTCTCCAATTGAGTGCAGCAGTTCCAGAGACATCTTGGCCACTTCTCCTGTGTGCCGATTCCCGTTTCTGTTGGGAATACCTGAAGCCACCATGTAGGTGTCTCTGATTGTTTCTACCTGCAAACACAACACAGTTTCAGTCTGTCAGTCTGCAGTCTCACTGACTGTGTCGGTCCTCAGATGGTCTGGTAAAATGTTACAACACAAATACAAAAGCCACAAGACAAAAACAAAAACCACAAGACAAATACAAAAGCCACAACGGAAGTGACCGACAATGCAGTAGTGTCAGCTGACAAAATAAAGAGCATTTCCAAATCTCTGCACAGTTTATAAACATTGCCCTCAATCAACTTTATAAACTGTGCCCACGGATGCACTCAAATTTAATTTTGTTTCTACACATCAGCTAATGAGGTGGACCATTCTTGTCACATACAGTTTCCGCTCTTAGATTGTGTTTTGTTTGTTTCTCTGACTTATTGTTTTATTTTGAAATAATACTGTGTCTTCATTTCAGGTCACTTGTCTTCCTGTCTTTGTCTGCTTTCTCCGCCTGTGTGATTACCCTTCCTTCCCTAATTTGTGTCACCTGTGTGTAATCGTCTTTCCCAGTCCCAGTGTATATATACTCCCCTTGTATCGCTGTTCAGTTGCCACATTGTTGTAGTACCTTGTGTGTCTCACTATCCAGAGTTATTCCCAGTGTTTGTTGTTCCTGTGTTCTCAGACCTTTTGTTTGTATTTTTGACCACGTCTACTGCCTGCCGATTTTGTACCTTTGCCTGGATGGTTCTCTGGACACTGAACGACCTTACCTTTTACTCCCTGCTCTGAGTTGTGCTTTTGAGTCCGCCATTGTAGCCTGACAGTATGATGGACTCAGCCAACTCCGAAGCAGTGAGAGCAGCACTGCGTGCCCATGGTCAGCAACTGCATCAGCAGGAGGAACAGCTGCTTTGTTTTTTTATAGTTACATTTCCATTGTAATTGTTTTGGGGCTGTGATGGCAGAGGATAATATCTGGTATTCTTTCCACTTACACTTCTGTGATGTTAGTTTTGGTTGTACTGCCAGTGTTTCTTGATGATAATTAAAGGGCTGCTTCTAAGCACTGGGCCCTACGCTTGTTTGTATTTTGTTCAATTTCTCATAATTTACTTTTGTTGTGTGTGTCAGTTCACCCTATTTGTGTGTAGACCATGTATGGCATTACATAAATAAAGTAAAGCACAATAATTAAGGGGGGGGGCTCACACAAAGAGCAGCCTAGGGGCCCCTGACCAGCTTAATCCACCCCTGTATATCAGAATAGGTTTACATGGTTCAATTTTCAAAAAACATATTTTTGTTGTACTGCACATTGCTGCAGCGGTTCTTTTCACCCTGTGTCTTGAGCTCTCTGTTTTAGCTACCAAGTGAGGCATTGCGCTTCTTTTCCATTTCTCCTTTGTTGGAAGTCACCCATGCGCAGTACCTAGGTGAGGACTACTAGCCAGTCAGAAGCAGAGTATGAGGGCGTGCCCCAAAAGTACCTAGGTAAGGACTACTAGCCAGTCAGAAGCAGAGTATGAGGGCGTGCCACACTAGCAGCTAGGCGAGCATTATAACGTGTGTTACAAAGTGACCCATGTAAAGGCTGGACTACAACAGAGCTGTTTGGAGCAGTTTGTGAACAGTGTTTTCTGTTCGAGATGGTAAGTCCCTTTGGAGGGGACATTGGGCTTTTTCACTTTGTAAACCTATAACATGCACAAAAAAGATATATAACACAATAAAGGAAAGGGAAAAAGCCAAAAAGCATAATATGAGCACTTTAAATCATTTTTTAAAATCTTCATTGGACCCCTCGTCCCCCTGGTTATTACCTACTCAGAGTCTGAGGAACCTAGTTCCAGCTATTAAAAGGAATTTCCTTATTCTCTTTACTTTGTTTCTCTGTGACTTGTTTGTCTCCAATTTTAATTTATAGTTTGAAAGATGTAAATTAATGTTTGAGCGTCGTCATAGAGTAAACAACAAGTTAATTTAGTTTATAATTATTCATCTTTGTGTTTTGACTGACAGGTGAGAGAAGCATATATATGGCTGATTGGTCAGAGAGATAAAAGTGAATATTTAACTGTGCTTGTGTTTTCGGCGTCCGTCTGATGACAGAAAATTCATCACGGCACTTGAAACAAATCTTAAATAAACCAGAAGTCAGAGCAGTCTTTGAAATCCTACGAAGGATCAAACTTATATCCTGATATATCCTGATATTAAACTACTAAAACTGCCTTTAAATGTCATCTTTTATCACAAAAGATAAATACTTATACGCTAAAAAACTACACATTTTACTTGCTAACGGAGGCTAAAGTCAAAGCTAGTTTCTAAGACTTAAGTTAAACTTTAAACTATCTTTAAAAGTTAAAGGGTTGTGTACTTATACATTAAAGGGGTGATAGAATGCAAAACCGATTTTACCTTGTCATAGTTGAATAACGACAGTTCGGTGGGTAAATAGGACATACATAGAAGCTCAAAGTCCCACTGACACCCCTTTACTATGAAAATCTCATATTTTGAAACTTCCGCTGAAAACGGGCGAATCCCAACAAAGCTGGAAGTTGACGTCAACCTCCCGAAAACCGGAACCTTTGTCAGCCCATGGGTGAATTAAGAGAACAGTCACGCCCCAACATTTACATAGGCTACACAACTGACCTGAGATCAGGTAGTCTTCCGAATCTAGGTCGCGCAGATCTCTGCTATTCCATTACAAAATTCTCTTCTGAAATTTTTTTATGCAAGAAATCAACGTCGGGACAATGTGAGGCTCAAATATGGGCCGTTTAACGAAAATGGATGGCTAATTGCAAATTTTGTCCGACTGTGTGTCGGAATTCAGCGGCGCTGCCTGGCCTGCCTTCCTTCACACACCCCGGCCTGCTCTGAGGTACTTGGAGCTCCGTCACGACTGGCAGCCCACAGCACTCCATACCCGCGCAAAGTCACCGGTTTTTGGATAATGGACTACTAAACGCCGGTGCTCTGACAGAGCTCCAGAGCCTGCAGCTCCCCTTTTCCTGCTAGCTAAATGCCCGGTGTGTGTGAGTGAGAGCACGGTCAGCGAACTGTTGTAAGAGATTGCTGGTGTAACAAGCTCGCTGACCGCGCTATCACTCTCACACACGGGCCATTTAGCTAGAAGGAAGAGGGGAGCTGCAGGCCGGGGTCTGTGGAGGAAGGCAGGCCGGGCAGTGAGGCAGCAACACAGGCAGCACCGGCAGCTGAACTCCAACACACAGTCTTACCAAATTTGCAATAAGCCATCAATTTTCGTAAAACGTCCCATATTTGAGCTTTACATAGTTGATTTCTCGCTTAAAAAAGTCTCAGAAGTGAATTTTAATAACGTAATAGCCTGACAAACAATGTATAACTTTGCAGTGAGACCTGGGGCCTGTTTCACAAAACCAAGATAAGGGATTAAGCCGGGATTTCCTGGTT
>NW_021166746.1:0-17500 GCF_004354835.1 Perca flavescens
CCCTCATAGTTAGGGATCCTTCAGCTGCTGGACCCCAAAGTCAGGGATCCTTCAGCTGCTGGACCCCAAAGTCAGGGATCCTTCAGAGGCTGGACCCCAAAGTCAGGGATCCTTCAGCTGCTGGACCCCAAAGTCAGGGATCCTTCAGCTGCTGGACCCCAAAGTCAGGGATCCTTCAGCTGCTGGACCCCAAATTCAGGGATCCTTCAGCTGCTGGACCCCAAAGTCAGGGATCCTTCAGAGGCTATACCCCAAAGTCACGGATCCTTCAGCTGCTGGACCCCAAAGTCACGGATCGTTCAGCTGCTGGACCCCAAAGTCAAGGATCCTTCAGAGGCTGGACCCCAAAGTCAGGGATCCTTCAGCTGCTGGACCCTCATAGTCAGGGATCCTTCAGAGGCTAGACCCCAAAGTCAGGGATCCTTCAGCTGCTGGACCCTTATAGTCAGGGATCCTTCAGCTGCTGGACCCCAAAGTCAGGGACCAGTGGAGGACCCATCTTGCCTCTGGAGGACCCATCCTGCCTCTGGAGGACCTGTCTTGCCTCTGAAGGACCCGTCCTACCGAGGGAGGACCTGTCCTACCGAGGGAGGACCTGTCTTGCTGAGGGAGGACCCGTCCTACCGAGGGAGGACCTGTCCTACCGAGGGAGGACCTGTCTTGCTGAGGGAGGACCCGTCCTACCTCTGGAGGACCTGTCCTACCTCTGGAGGACCTGTCCTGCCTGTGGAGGACCTGTCCTGCCGAGGAAGGACCCGTCCTGCTGAGGAAGGACCCGTCTTGCCTCTGGAGGACCCGTCTTGCCTCTGGAGGACCAGTCCTGCTGAGGAAGGACCCGTCCTGCTGAGGAAGGACCCGTCTTGCCTCTGGAGGACCTGCCTGCCTCTGGAGGACCCGTCCTACCTCTGGAGGACCCGTCTACCTCTGGAGGACCCGTCTACCTCTGGAGGACCTGTCCTGCCTCTGGAGGACCCGTCCTACCTCTGGAGAACCCGTCCTACCTCTGGAGGACTGTTCCTACCGAGGAAGGACCCGTCCTGCTGAGGGAGGACCCGTCTTGCCTCTGGAGGACCTGTCCTGCCGAGGGAGGACCTGTGCTGTTGAGGAAGGATCCTTGACTTTGAGAAACCTTTTCAGACTGTATAACGGACGAGTTTCCGGGTCTGAGAAGTGAAGCCAAAGCTGAAGCTCTTTAAAGCTGCATTCTCTCTAACTTCCAGCAGGAATACTTCAAAAACACATTCTGTGAACATGGCACCAGGGGCGTGGCTACCAGGGGCGTGGTTATCATGTGGCTTGTTTGTCAGGGGCGTGGTCACCAGGGTCCTGGTCACCAGGGGCCTGGCCACCAGGGGCGTGGTTACCAGGGGCCTGGCCACCAGGGGCCTGGCCACCAGGGACGTGGCCACCAGGGGCGCGGCCACCAGGGGCGCGGTCACCAGGGGCGTGGTCAATTTGGGATTACATTCACACAACAATAAATAAATAAATATAGAAATAAGACACAAAAATAATTACACATCGACAGGTGAATAAAATAATTCATAAAGGTTTCCATGGCGAGGTGAAAGAATGGCACATTACTATTGCATTGTGGGTAAATACAGAATTTTAGCTGCTATACAGTGAGCGGTTACAGTACTAGCATTCATGCTATTTTACATTTCAGACAGGAAACCGTTTGCATCAGTCAGGTGAAGTGTACAACAGGAAACAGTTTGCATCACCAACAGGAAACAGAAAGTGTTCTGCAGTGTGTCTCTGATGTAAAACCCATCAGCCAATCAGCTGTGGAGTTCCTCAGGGAAGCTGTCTAGGCCCGTTGTTATGTGCTGTGTTTGGAAATGAATTACCTTTGACCCTAAAAACAGGCAGAAGTCTGCATGTACGCTGATGATAAAACTGTATTCCTGGCAGAAACTGATGAACTTTCAAATGTCTTAAATCAGGAATTGCATTCAGTATTTGAATTAGAAACAAATAACGAACTGGTTCTTAATGTCTGTGAAACAGAAAGCTGAATGGGAGAAATGATCTGTTCAGAAAAGAACCAGATTAATTAAAGCTGTTGCAGATGGTGCCGCTGAACAACCGATCAAACATTACGGTATAAATAATACATAGGAAAGCCAGACGATGCAAACTGTTTACTGAATGTTTCATAAAGCTGCTGTCTCTCTGTCCCACAATCAGGGTTAAATATACCTGAGCCAACCAATCACATGTCATGTGTGTGTGTGTGTGTGTGGGGGCGGGGCTTGTTTAAGTAGTAAGTAAAAGCAGCAGCAGGTGAAGTTTGGTAGATCCTGGATCACACCTGATACAAGCTGTCGGTACACGATCCGTTCTGCCTGCACCATCCGTTCTGCGCATGCACAAGATAATACTGTTTTACCGAGGATACGACCTGCACGACCTGTTCCACGCTAGCTAGCTAGCTAGCTAGCTCTGGCTAGCCTCCACCGGGAAACTAACATTAGTTTAGCTAACAGCTAATTCGGCTAACCGCTAGCTGACAGCTAGATTCAGTCTAACGTTAAGTCAAACTTAATGGGAGAAGCAGGCTACAGCTAAATTAAGACTTCAAAGTACTACCAATAAAGACAAATATTGAGTGATTGTATTTTAAATGAGCACAAGTAGAACTGACGTAGCTAACAGCTGTTATATATGTTAACGTTTATTTTCAAGTTTTATTTTGAGGGTCTTTTAAAGTTATTACATGCTGTCTCAGCTAGTGGTTAGCTGAATTAGCTGTTAGCTAAACTAACGTTAGCTTGGCTGTCGACCGGAAGTGAGGAACAGATCGTGCAGTGTCGTAAATCCTCGTACAACAGAACGGATCGTCAGATTCAACTGACGTTAGAGTGTGTCTGTCTGTCTGTCTGTCTCTGTGTCTGTCTGTCTGTCTGTCTGACTGTCTGACTGTCTCTCTGTCTGTCTCTGTGTCTGTCTGTCTGTCTGTGTGTGTGTCTGTCTGTTTGTCTCTGTGTCTGTCTGTCCGTCTCTGTGTCTGTCTGTCTTTCTGTGTGTGTGTCTGTCTGACTGTCTCTGTCTGTCTGTGTCTCTGTGTCTGTCTGTCTGTCTGTCTGTCTGACTGTCTGACTGTCTCTCTGTCTGTCTCTGTGTCTGTCTGTCTGTCTGTGTTTGTGTGTGTGTGTGTCTGTCTGTCTTTGTGTTTGTGTGTATCTATATGTGTGTGTATCTGTGTGTGTGTGTGTCTGTGTGTAAGTCTGTGTGTGTGTGTGTATCTGTGTGTGTGTGTGTGTGTGTGTGTGTGTGTGTGTGTAGATCTTCAGTTCCTTTATTGTCCACTGGGTGTCGCTGAAAACTCTGCCAACAGTTTGCTGATTAGTCTACAACTCCCAGAATGCAGCAGGTTCTTCTGGGTTTAGTCCTGAAGGAGAGACAGAAGACAGAAGGTCTCAAACTGTTTAGCTCTGAATGTCTAAATCTTATCCCGTTATTTATGAGATGGTGTTACGTGTTAGCTACATCGAACGAGTAACGTATGCTGACCGTTAGCGACTGTTAGCGACTGTTAGCGACCGTTAGCGGAGCGTATGTGCCTCTGAACGTATCTTTGCAGCGCCACACGGTGTAGGCTTGTGTGAGTCGCAGGCCAGACGCTGAGCTTTTCTTTGGAATTGTTTTCTCTTCAATTTCGGAGCTCACTGACAGAGATTCAGTCGTTTCCTGTCGATCGGTAGTTTAAAGGTGTCCTGCCACACGTATTTCATGACTTTGTGGTGATGTCTGAAGGTCTACCATGGACTCTGTAACCTTGGTTACCTTGTTTCAAGCCATTCTAGCGTGGTATAGAAAGCCTGCAGGAAGACTCGACTCGATTTTTGCCAGTTCTCATTAATATTCAACAAGCTAAGCTGTTTGAATCTGATTGGCGAACAGCTATCCAATGAGAGCCTGGCTGTCAGAATCCTTTACCCAGCCCAAATGGGCGAGCTCATGAATAGTATTAGCTCAGGCAGTATGATGTCAGACTGACCAGCTTTTGTAATTGGTCTGATTTCTCCTCTTAGAGCTGACAGAGGAGGTAGAAGTTCATTTTCACATTCACCACATAACACACACACACACATATGGACCTCACATATTTCAATAATATATAAATATAATATATAATAATAATAAAGACACTTTATGATCCATTTCTGTGTGAAGAGCCAGACACACCTTGTGTAAAAGCTATAAATAGAAGACTGCTATGCTTGTAGAGTGGATCTCAGCATCGCTACGCTGCTCTCTGTCGGTTTCATTCATTACCGTGTCGCTCCGCATACGTTACCGAGCAACGTAGTCGCCCGTTAGGATGCCTCCACGTCTCTATGGTTACATTATAATTACATTAACAGACGTCTCTATGGTTACATTATAATTACATTAACAGACGTCTCTATGGTTACATTATAATTACATTAACAGACGTCTCTATGGTTACATTATAATTACATTAACAGGATTATCTGTTTAATGAATCCTGAGGAAAGAATTTTCCAAAACAAACCGAATCGACAGAAGACAACACAAAGTAACTTTGACACTTTTTGCGTTAGTTTGTCCCAGCGAAAACAAAGATTAACTTTTTATGTCTCGACTCCATTTTGTTCTCAGGGAGAAGCTAAGCTAAGCTAGTCAGGTGAATTTCATGCCAATTAGCATAGCACAGCAGCCTTTAATGCAGACAGCAGGGGGTGGTGAATCATGCTACATGTTAGCATAGCATGTTAGCATAGCATTAATGGTCTTAATGTTCAGTGAGTAATCAAAAGGCTCTCACACCTGTGCCGGGTTAGCTTAGTTGGTAGAGCCGGCGCACGTATATAGAGGTTTAGTCCTCGACGCAGCGGCCGCAGGTTCGACTCCGACCTGCAGCCCCCCCACCAGAATCCTCTCTGTCTGCTGGGGTTCCTCCCAAACATTTACCCAGAATTATTTTTATGTTTCGTCCCCGATGGTTAGAAGGGATACAGCTACGGAACAAACACGTGTTAGAAGGGATACAGCTACGGAACAAACACGTGTTTCGTGGGTGAAAGTATTAAATCATATTATTTCAGGCTCCATCTGCAGCGCTACGTTTTGGGTTTTAAGGTTTTGAGTTTTGTGCCCAAAGTGATCTCGGTTCACAGAGAGCTTTTATTTGCAGTAGAAGAAGAACTGATCTCTGTTTAAACTAACGCCACTATTAACACCAGACCAGGGGGAATGAGAGGGAGAAACACCAGAGCAGGAGGAATGAGAGGGAGAATCGTAGCAGAAGATTCCTTTATAAGCCAATCATAGCTGTGGAGATGCAGCCTGAGATAAGTTTAGATTTTAAGTAACTTCTGTTGTTGAACTTCAGGTTCCTGAACACGAACGTTGGTGTGAAACATGCAAACACGACGTCATGAACTCCGCCATGCACCAGCCAGACGATCAGCCAATCAGCATGCGGCACGGGACTCCGCCTGTTACCTGTGATGTCACTAATCGATCACATGATCAGGAGACACTTCGGTTTCTTTATGGACGACAACTCGTGTGACCGACAGCTCCGGATGCTGCCGCCGCGCCTCGCTGAGCGCCGCTGCCAGAGCCTTTAACAAAGACACCCAGAGGGGTGGGGTTAGAGCCAGGTGGGGGGGGGGTTAGAGCCAGAGCCTTTAACACAGACACCCAGAGGGGTTAGAGCCAGGGGTGGGGTTACAGCCAGAGCCTTTAACACAGACACCCAGAGGGGTGGGGTTAGAGCCAGGGGTGGGGTTACAGCCAGAGCCTTTAACACAGACACCCAGAGGGGTGGGGTTAGAGCCAGGGGTGGGGCTAGAGCCAGAATCTTCAACACATACCCCTTTTCCACCAACAAGAACCAGGTGCTGGTTCAGAGCTAGTGCTAGTGCCGGTTCAGAGTTGGTTCGACTGACAAGCCTCCAAAGAACCGGTTTGCTTTCCCACCGGCTAAAGAGCTGGCACAGAGCTAGGTCTTAGTCACTTTTTACGTCTAATCTTTCCCAGCATTATTAGCGCGGCGGCGCCAAACACAAACACACCATCAACAATGGCCGACATTGCTTTGCTATTGATGTTCATGGCTTTGCAGACCTACATTGGCATCCAAACTCGGCAGCTCCAACGTGTTCGCGCGGCTCACCTTTATAGTGCAAGAAAGCAGCTTGGTTTCTCCTCTGACTGCTGCTGCTGCTGTTGTTGTTTAATTGCGTGTTGTTTAATAGGCTCTGGCTCCGCACCAGCTCTGCCTTGGTGGAAAAGGGGTAAGAGACACCCAGAGGGGTGGGGATAGAGTCAGAGCCTTTAACACAGACACCAACCAGAGGGAAGTCAGAGCCCACGCGGGGTGTCAGAACAGCGCGGGGGGTTGCCAATTTGATCACATTTCTGATTCGATATCCATCAGGTTATCCAGCAGCTTTCCAGTTTATCTTGGATGTAAAAGAGCACAA
Source organism: Perca flavescens (assembly GCF_004354835.1). Lineage (NCBI taxonomy): Eukaryota > Metazoa > Chordata > Actinopteri > Perciformes > Percidae > Perca > Perca flavescens. Next base: position 6,465 of record NW_021166746.1, read on the forward strand.
AGCGCCAAAAAAACCTTTAGGGTAGAGTTGGGTATTGACACAGGCTTCCTACGTCAATTCAATTCAGATTCCTGAGTAGTAGACTAGATGGCGGTCCAGCTGATTGGGTAACATCACTGACTTTACAGTCATCAAATACACCACATACTACAGTACAATGTAGTGAAACTAAATTCTGCATTTTAACCCATCATCAGCATTCGGAGCAGTGGACAGCTATACATACAGCATCCAGGACAGTGCAGTGTCTTTGATGTGTGACGGGAGGAGCCTGGGATTGAACCGTACCAAACGCCAAACACCAAACACTAAGCCAGAGAAAACTCAAAGCCCGTTGCACACCGTTCAAAGGAAACATGTCATTCAACCTGAAAACTGCACTGCACACTGTGTTGAGATTGAAAGTGCCCCAAGTCAGCTGATCTGTTCTACAGGTGTGGGGAGGCGTGGTCTGTAATAATGGGAGTGATCTTATGTAAGGGGTGGGGTTTGTGTAAGGGGCGTGGTCTTGGGCAACCGAGGGGGTGTGAATAGACCTTTTCCACAGCAGAAATGTTGACATGTCATAATAGGAAAAGCACAGGTGTATTCAAACCCATTACTGATGGCTGCATTCCACTTAGGAGAGGTCCTGGTATTAAACCATTACTGATGGCTGTATTCCACTTAGGAGAGGTCCTGGTATTGTGCATGCTGACTCACTGAAATAGCTTACTGGGACACTTGACTGAGCCATTGTTAAGGTTATCAATCTCAGCTGTGCTTTTCCTGCTATGACAAGTCAACATGTCTGCTGTGAAAAAGGTCCATTGCTCGTGGAGGGAGTTTTGAGAGATTGGAGCCTGCAGCCTAACACATTGAAAACACATTAAGATGTTTAATGGTGAATCCTGAACCGACAGAAGATCATCAGAAGGTACAGATGGACATGCAGCGATAGACTGAGTGAACCTGGCTGTAGAGGGGTTGACCCTGATTGCTGAATGTCTGCACCTGTTGATGACTTTCAGCCCTCCTGTGCCTGTAACTTCCAGACCAACGCCGTTGTTTTTAATCTTATTCTATTGAGAATGTGGCAGATGAATTAAAGGCATTTTAAATAATGTTTCTTAAAGATGAGCCCTGGGTTCTTCCTTAATGTCTATTGGAAGCATTGACCTGTTTAAGGCCAAGCATTAATAAAGATTTCGTTATTCTGATGTCGGTGTGGACGGAGAAACATAAAGGCTGCATCAGCCAATCACTACAGCTGGTGAGTTTGACTCTTCCTGGTTTATATTTCTGCACGTTGTTGGGTTATTCATTCAGTCTCATTACGTCAGATTGTTTTCATCCTCCTGCTGTTTAAAGTCTCTGAACCATCTCAGGTGTTTCAGGTGTCTCTCTGATTGGACGTCTCCAGGACTGTGTGGGTGTGTCTGATTGGACGACTGCAGGACTGTGTGGGTGTGTCTGATTGGACGTCTGCAGGGCTGTGTGGGTGTGTCTGATTGGACGTCTGCAGGGCTGTGTGGGTGTGTCTGATTGGACGACTGCAGGGCTGTGTCTGATTGGACGTCTGTAGGGCTGTGTGGGTGTGTCTGATTGGACGACTGCAGGGCTGTGTGGGTGTGTCTGATTGGACGTCTGTAGGACTGTGTGGGTGTGTCTGATTGGACGACTGCAGGGCTGTGTGGGTGTGTCTGATTGGACGACTGTAGGACTGTGTGGGTGTGTCTGATTGGACGACTGTAGGACTGTGTGGGTGTGTCTGATTGGACGACTGTAGGACTGTGTGGGTGTGTCTGATTGGACGTCTGCAGGGCTGTGTGGGTGTGTCTGATTGGACGACTGCAGGGCTGTGTGGGTGTGTCTGATTGGACGACTGCAGGGCTGTGTGGGTGTGTCTGATTGGACGACTGTAGGACTGTGTGGGTGTGTCTGATTGGACGACTGTAGGACTGTGTGGGTGTGTCTGATTGGACGACTGTAGGACTGTGTGGGTGTGTCTGGTTGGACGACTGCAGGGCTGTGTGGGTGTGTCTGATTGGACGACTGTAGGACTGTGTGGGTGTGTCTGATTGGACGACTGTAGGACTGTGTGGGTGTGTCTGATTGGACGACTGCAGGGCTGTGTGGGTGTGTCTGATTGGACGTCTGCAGGGCTGTGTGGGTGTGTCTGATTGGACGACTGCAGGGCTGTGTGGGTGTGTCTGATTGGACGACTGCAGGGCTGTGTGGGTGTGTCTGATTGGACGACTGTAGGACTGTGTGGGTGTGTCTGATTGGACGTCTGCAGGGCTGTGTGGGTGTGTCTGATTGGACGACTGCAGGGCTGTGTGGGTGTGTCTGATTGGACGACTGTAGGACTGTGTGGGTGTGTCTGATTGGACGACTGTAGGACTGTGTGGGTGTGTCTGATTGGACGACTGCAGGGCTGTGTGGGTGTGTCTGATTGGACGACTGCAGGGCTGTGTTTAGTCATCTCTACTAATGAAGTTCATCACTAGTCACCTGGTCATGGTCAATTTCTGTGTCTCCAGAAATCACGATTCTTTTCTCGATTCTGGTTTCTGAAATTCCTCCTTTCACTGTCTAGAGAGAGAGAGAGAGAGAGAGAGAGATTACACGTTTTATTTCACACGTCATCAATGTATCATTAAACACAAGGTACAATGATCATATATAAACCGCGTGAAATAGAGAGAGAGAGAGATACCTTGGTGATGTGGGTGGTGGTCGTGGTGTTGGAGGTTTCTGCGGTGAAGATCTGAGAACTGAGCAGCAAACCTGCCGGAGGATCAGAGTCCACCTGGAACACACACATCTGTTATTACTACTCTATAACACACAAATATGTCTGTTATTAATACTCTATAATACACACATCTGTTATTACTACTCTATAACACACACATATGTCTGTTATTAATACTCTATAATACACACATCTGTTAGTAATACTCTACAACACACACATGTCTGTTATTACTACTCTATAACACACATATTTGTCTGTTATTACTACTCTATAACACACATCTGTCTGTTAGTAATACTCTATATATATACAGTATTTATATATAAATAACTTACCCCTGGAGCTTCGTATGTGAGAGTCTTCCTCATCACTGGAACCTCCTGATGGAAACACAGAGAGACCTTTACACATTTATCAACTCAGAGCTACTTCCTGATTGGTTCTTATTCTTACATCATACAACGGTCTGTAACCATTACATCAGACCATGGTCTGTAACCATTACATCATACCATGGTCTGTAACCATTACATCATACCATGGTCTGTAACCATTACATCATACCATGGTCTGTGTCTGTAACCATTATATCATACCATGGTCTGTAACCATTACATCATACCATGGTCTGTAACCATTACATCAGACCATGGTCTGTGTCTGTAACCATTATATCATACCATGGTCTGTAACCATTACATCATACCATGGTCTGTAACCATTACATCAGACCATGGTCTGTGTCTGTAACCATTACATCATACAACGGTCTGTAACCATTACATCAGACCATGGTCTGTAACCATTACATCAGACCATGGTCTGTAACCATTACATCATACCATGGTCTGTAACCATTACATCATACCATGGTCTGTGTCTGTAACCATTACATCAGACCATGGTCTGTAACCATTACATCAGACCATGGTCTGTAACCATTACATCATACCATGGTCTGTAACCATTACATCATACCATGGTCTGTGTCTGTAACCATTACATCAGACCATGGTCTGTAACCATTACTATATCAGAGACATTTCTGGCTAAAAAAACAAACTAACCCTAACCGTCCATTTTCTCTTTTTGTATTAATCCGTTGCTAGACAACAGTAAGAAATGAATACGTTAAATAACAGAATAAGTTCTGGCAAGTGACCATGGTATAAGTTATATAGATACATCTTTATATAAAGTCTATGGGCTGGAGTTTAACTGGAGCAGGTTAGGGGCAGTTTCTCCAGGGGTTTAGGGCAGGTTAGAGGCAGTTTCTCCTGGGGTTCGGGGCAGATTAGGGAAAGTTTCTCCTGGTTGAGGGGCAGGCTAGGGGCAGTTTCTCCAGGGGTTTAGGGCAGGTTAGGGGCAGTTTCTCCGGAGGATTTGGGGCAGTTTGGTGCAGTTTGGGGCAGTTTGGGGCAAGGTTACCTCCCGCAGAGGTTCTGACTCGTCATCGCTGTGGTCGGATGGCTGCGTCTGATTGGCCGAGCACTGGGAGGCGGGACGGGGCAGAGAAGGAGGGGGGGAGTTCTCCCCGAAGCTCCACCCCCCCTCGTCCTCCTCGGAATCGCTGGAGCTCTGGTCGTCATGGAAACCCAGAACAGAGCGGCTCCGGGTGCAGCTATTAGCCTCACCGCGGCTAACTGCAGAGTTAGCATTAGCATCGTTAGCCTGTCTGACAGCAGCCTCCACGGCGTCTTCTACAGCCGCCTGCGCTAACACGCTGATAGCATCTTCGCTAGCATCGCTAGCATTATCGCTAGCATTATCGCTAGCATCATCGCTAGCATCATCGCTATCGCTCGCTGCTCTGATATCATCAGCAGGAGCCATGCAGGGCCCTGGTGGGGGGGGCGGGGGGTTAGCAGGCGGCGGGAACATGAGACTTCCTGTCGCTACCTGAGGTTGGCCGGGGTCACACGGCTCCGTCAACAGGAAGAGTGTCTCCGTCTCCGACGTCTGAAACAGGAAGTGGAAAGAATACAAATCAGTTGTGTGAGGGGGTGGGGCTACAGCTCAGCGACCAATCAGTGACTCCCAGGAACAGATTGTAGACTGTAACAATAAGACTTTACTGTCACGTAAAAACCTAATTGTGTTGTTGAACTGATTCCGTTGATTGGGACCATAAACTCAAGAAGTCGGCTCACTTTCTGTGATGTCATCACATGGTCCCAGCTCACCTCAGCTCGCCTTTTTTGGGTTTCCGTTCTGATAAAAAGTCCCTGGTACCAGCCAACGGGTCCTTTATTAATTCTCACTTCCGTCCAGGTTCCCAGCGAGCTGAGGCAAGACCAAAAGGTGATGTGAAACCCTGCAGACTCCTGATTGGTCGGAGAGAATCGTCACTAATCACTGCATCATCATTGCTAGTTTTGCCGGCGGTGGTGGTTTTTGCTGCCTCCAGCTTCTTATGAAACTAAATGTGTCTTCTGGCAACCAGCCACATGCTGAGAATCAGAAACACACCTTCTACATTCTGTGTGTGTGACACGTTAGGTCACGGCAGTTTCCTGCGGCGTCGCTATGACAACCAGCCACGCTCTGCTCACGCATGAGGCGGTACTAAATCTGCAACGGAACAAGGAGGACGGGGCACCACGGCTGAGCTGAGTACAGCTGGTACTAGCAGTGGGTAAACGCCAATAGACTTCTATAGAAACAGACTTCTTTTTGGAGTCAGTGGAGTCTCCCCCTGCTGGTAGTTAGAGAGAATACAGGTTTAAGGAGTCTCCCCCTGCAGGAATTCAGGTAGAATGCAGGTTTAAGGAGTCTCCCCCTGCTGGTAGTTAGAGAGAATACAGCTTTAAGGAGTCTCCCCCTGCTGGTAGTCAGATATAATACAGCTTTAAGGAGTCTCCCCCTGCTGGTAGTTAGAGAGAATACAGCTTTAAGGAGTCTCCCCCTGCTGGTAGTCAGATATAATACAGCTTTAAGGAGTCTCCCCCAGCAGGTAGTTAGAGAGAATACAGTTTTAAGGAGTCTCCCCCTGCTGGTAATTAGAGAGAATACAGCTTTAAGGAGTCTCCCCCTGCTGGTAGTCAGATATAATACAGCTTTAAGGAGTCTCCCCCAGCAGGTAGTTAGAGAGAATACAGTTTTAAGGAGTCTCCCCCTGCTGGTAATTAGAGAGAATACAGCTTTAAGGAGTCTCCCCCTGCTGGTAGTCAGATATAATACAGCTTTAAGGAGTCTCCCCCTGCTGGTGGTTAGAGAGAATACAGCTTTAAGGAGTCTCCCCCTGCTGGTAGTCAGATATAATACAGCTTTAAGGAGTCTCCCCCTGCTGGTAGTTAGAGAGAATACAGCTTTAAGGAGTCTCCCCCTGCTGGTAGTCAGATATAATACAGCTTTAAGGAGTCTCCCCCTGCTGGTAGTTAGAGAGAATACAGCTTTAAGGAGTCTCCCCCTGCTGGTAATTAGAGAGAATACAGCTTTAAGGAGTCTCCTCCTGCAGGTAGTTAGAGAGAATACAGCTTTAAGGAGTCTCCTCCTGCAGGTAGTTAGAGAGAATACAGCTTTAAGGTGTCTCCCCCTGCTGGAATTCAGATATAATGCAGGTGTAATGAGTCTCCCCCTGCAGGTAGTTAGAGAGAATACAGCTTTAAGGTGTCTCCCCCTGCCGGTGAGTCAGATATAATGCAGCTTTAAGGAGTCTCCTCCTGCAGGAATTCAGGTAGAATGCAGGTTTAAGGGGTCTCCCCCTGCTGGTAGTTAGAGAGAATACAGCTTTAAGGAGTTTGAGCTTCACTTCTCAGACCCAGAAGCTTCATCGGTTATTTTTATTTACAATGTGTGGCTTTAAAGTTGCAGAGCCTTTAAAACAGACAGAAACAGACAGCTACCTTCAGCAGATTGTGTTCTCTGAAGGTTTGTTGTTCTCTGGCCGAGTTCAGCAGAGCAGTCAGCTCGGGAGACATTTCATCAAACGTGGGTTTAGGCTGCACACACCCACACACACACACAGACAGACAGACAAACAGACACGCAGACACACACACACACACACACACACACACACACACACACACACACACACACACACACAGACAGACAGACAAACAGACACGCAGACACACACACACACACACACACACAACACACACACACACACACACACACACACACAAAAGGTTAGAACGATGGACAGGGAAACTACAGATTTTGAGTCAGCCACATTTCAGATTTTTTTGCAGCAATTAAAATGATGTTGTGAAATAAAAGTGTTTAAACATTAGCAGAAACTGGCAGCCATGCAGGGGCGTGGTCAAACGGGGCGTGGCCAAACGGGGCGTGGCCAAACGGGCGTGGTCAGGTGTGGCGTGAAGCGTATATCTGTTAGTAATCAGCAGGATCACACCTAATCTATGGTCCAAACTCAGACTGTTCACACATCCCCCGAGCAGGAAATCAGTCCGGTAAATTCTGCAGATTTTCATTCTGGATCACAGCTGAAAATCTGAAAATGTGGAGCAGTGGGTAAAAAGCCCCCAGCAGCCAATCAAAAACCAGTGATGGCCTCTCGATACATAAAGGAAACAAACAGAAAAAAACACAAACAGGAATACGATCTGCTCGCTGTCGGCCATTTTGATCAACGGAGGAGCAGAAACAAAATGGCTTCTGGGAGTTTAAACTGAACACTGCAGCTCCACACTGCCAATTGCTTGGACGCTGTCTGTCTGCCTGTCTGTCTGCCTGTCTGTCTGTGTGTCTGTCTGAGTGTCTGTCTGTCTGCCTGCCTATCTGTCTCCCAGCATCAGAATAATCTTTTCTGTCTTCCTGCAGTGTTTAGGAGCTGAAGCGTTCAGTTTGAAGCAGCTTCTTGTCTGTCTGTCTGCCTGTCTGTCTGCCTGTCTGTTAGGAGCTGAAGCATTCAGTTTGAGGCAGCTTCCTGTCTGCCTGTCTGTCTGTCTGCCTGTCTGCCTGTCTGTCTGCCTGTCTGTTAGGAGCTGAAGCATTCAGTTTGAAGCAGCTTCCTGTCTGCCTGTCTGTCTGTCTGCCTGTCTGCCTGTCTGTCTGCCTGTCTGTTAGGAGCTGAAGCGTTCAGTTTGAAGCAGCTTCTTGTCTGTCTGTCTGCCTGTCTGTTAGGAGCTGAAGCATTCAGTTTGAAGCAGCTTCCTGTCTGCCTGTCTGTCTGTCTGCCTGTCTGTCTGTCCGCCTGTCTGCCTGTCTGTCTGCCTGTCTGTTAGGAGCTGAAGCGTTCAGTTTGAAGCAGCTTCTTGTCTGTCTGTCTGCCTGTCTGTTAGGAGCTGAAGCATTCAGTTTGAAGCAGCTTCCTGTCTGCCTGTCTGTCTGTCTGCCTGTCTGTCTGTCCGCCTGTCTGCCTGTCTGTCTGCCTGTCTGTTAGGAGCTGAAGTGTTCAGTTTGAAGCAGCTTCTTGTCTGTCTGTCTGTCTGTCTGCCTGTCTGTCTGTCTGTCTGTCAGCGCTGTGCAGGTTAGCGTGTTGCTGCAGAGGGTCGTTTCCATGCCGACCACCAACCAGCCAATACCAGCGTACCACTCTGGGCGAGACGGGCGACTTCCTGCCAGTCAGGTGACCTGCTGAGGGGGCGGGGCTTAGCCTCAGCTCATCCAGAGCAACTTTAGGAGGAACGGAGGCTCCGCCCCCACCAATGACATCACCGATGACATCACCGCTGGCCCAGGCACCGGGCGGTGTTTCCGCCGGTGACGTCGGCGTCTTCACCTCCTGGATCGTGACCAGCGGTCCCCCGGTGATGACATCATCAGTGGTGGACAGAGGGATGACACGGACCTGCAGGTTGTCTGCGGTCGTCACGGTGACAACCTTTCCAGAGGCGGTGTCGTAGCTCCGCCCCACAGCGTAGCTCTTCTCTCTGATTGGCTGAGGAGGAGCCCTGTTTGTGATCCCGCCCTCCTGAAGCGCACAGGTGAGCAACATCAAACACACACGGGCGGGTTAACCAATCACGGGACAGCTGTGGATGCTCGTGGTCAAGTGAGACGAGTCATAAACTGACGCTCGCGCTCCGTTTTCTTTGGGAAACAACCACAACCTTCCAGCTACGAGCTGCACGCCAAAAATATCAAGTTATGAAGAATATGGACAGTTCAACAAGACGGATCATCTCCTCTCTAACTGGGAGGTTTTATAAAGAATATGTTAGATCATCTCCTCTCTAACTGGGAGGTTTTATGAAGAATATGTTAGATCATCTCCTCTCTAACTGGGAGGTTTTATAAAGAATATGTTAGATCATCTCCTCTCTAACTGGGAGGTTTTATAAAGAATATGTTAGATCATCTCCTCTCTAACTGGGAGGTTTTATAAAGAATATGTTAGATCATCTCCTCTCTAACTGGGAGGTTTTATAAAGAATATGTTAGATCATCTCCTCTCTAACTGGGAGGTTTTATAAAGAATATGTTAGATCATCTCCTCTCTACCTGGGAGGTTTTATAAAGAATATGTTAGATCATCTCCTCTCTAACTGGGAGGTTTTATAAAGAATATGTTAGATCATTTCCTCTCTAACTGGGAGGTTTTATAAAGAATATGTTAGATCATCTCCTCTCTAACTGGGAGGTTTTATAAAGAATATGTTAGATCATTTCCTCTCCAACTGGGAGGTTTTATAAAGAATATGTTAGATCATCTCCTCTCTAACTGGGAGGTTTTATAAAGAATATGTTAGATCATCTCCTCTCTAACTGGGAGGTTTTATAAAGAATATGTTAGATCATTTCCTCTCTAACTGGGAGGTTTTATAAAGAATATGTTAGATCATCTCCTCTCTAACTGGGAGGTTTTATAAAGAATATGTTAGATCATTTCCTCTCCAACTGGGAGGTTTTGGGACTGATTGGTGGGATTGCTGTGGACCAAGTCCACACGGTGATACACTGGTAAGAGCCAATGAGGTTTAACCATGTATCGGCTAATTTAAATACCTCACGTTACTGTATTGTGTCAACGGTTAACTTAATTTAATATTGAATGAGGAGTTTTCTTTTGCGGGGTGTAAATGTTCCACCAGAACCAGTTCTTTCCCGAGACTATTTAACAGAGTCACCGTCACTGCGTCTGGCGCTTAGCTCCGCCCACGATGATTGTGATTGGTTTAAAGAAATGTTTTGTCTCACCTCGTCTGGTTCCAGCGGTTCGATCATCGGCGAGTCGTCGACCCGTCGTAGTGGCGAGGAGGCGAGCCGTTTGTCCCACTCCGTCATGCCTCCGCTGCCTCCTGCGTCCTCTAAGAAGGAGCGTCTGAGAGCGCTGATGGAGCTCTGAGGCTTCTGGTCCTCCTCTGGACTCCCCAACGTCTCCTACAGACACAAACACACCAGGTCTCTATTAGGAGAAACTGTACACCACCTACAACCTGCCTTACCTAACCAGCCTTACCTAACCTGCCTTACCTAACCAGCCTTACCTAACCTGCCTTACCTAACCAGCCTTACCTAACCAGCCTTACCTAACCAGCCTTACCTAACCTGCCTTACCTAACCAGCCTTACCTAACCAGCCTTACCTAACCTGCCTTACCTAACCTGCCTTACCTAACCAGCCTTACCTAACCTGCCTTACCTAACCTGCCTTACCTAACCAGCCTTACCTAACCTGCCTTACCTAACCAGCCTTACCTAACCTGCCTTACCTAACCTGCCTTACCTAACCTGCCTTACCTAACCAGCCTTACCTAACCAGCCTTACCTAACCAGCCTTACCTAACCAGCCTTACCTAACCTGCCTTACCTAACCAGCCTTACCTAACCTGCCTTACCTAACCTGCCTTACCTAACCTGCCTTACCTAACCTGCCTTACCTAACCAGCCTTACCTAACCTGCCTTACCTAACCAGCCTTACCTAACCTGCCTTACCTAACCTGCCTTACCTAACCAGCCTTACCTAACCTGCCTTACCTAACCAGCCTTACCTAACCTGCCTTACCTAACCTGCCTTACCTAACCAGCCTTACCTAACCTGCCTTACCTAACCTGCCTTACCTAACCAGCCTTACCTAACCTGCCTTACCTAACCAGCCTTACCTAACCTGCCTTACCTAACCTGCCTTACCTAACCTGCCTTACCTAACCAGCCTTACCTAACCAGCCTTACCTAACCAGCCTTACCTAACCAGCCTTACCTAACCTGCCTTACCTAACCAGCCTTACCTAACCTGCCTTACCTAACCAGCCTTACCTAACCTGCCTTACCTAACCTGCCTTACCTAACCTGCCTTACCTAACCAGCCTTACCTAACCTGCCTTACCTAACCAGCCTTACCTAACCTGCCTTACCTAACCTGCCTTACCTAACCAGCCTTACCTA
>NW_021166746.1:20000-67500 GCF_004354835.1 Perca flavescens
TGTAAGTCAACATCTGGAACATCTGCAACCTTCAAATCGTTAAATGTCTGCATTCATTGAAGGGCAAGGAGAGAGAGACAGGTGAGAGAGAGAGACAGGAGAGAGAGACAGGTGTGAGAGAGAGAGAGAGGAGAGCGAGAGAGAGGCAGGAGACAGGTGTGAGAGAGACAGGTGTGAGAGAGAGAGAGACAGAGAGAGACAGGTGTGAGAGAGAGAGACGGAGAGAGACAGGTGTGAGAGAGAGAGAGAGAGAGAGAGATGTTTGTTACCTTGGTGTCCTGTTTCTGAGGAGTCGGAGGACTCTGCTGAGAAATTTCTGTCTCTCTGGTCTCCTCTTTATCTTCCTCCATCCTTTCCTCCTCTTTATCTTCCTCCATCCTCTCCTCCTCTTGCTGCACCTCCTCCACTAGGAGAGAGGAGACAAGGAGACGAAAACAAGAGAGGAGACAAGGAGACGAGAGAGGAGACAAGAGAGGAGACAAGGAGACAGGAAAGGAGACAAGGAGACCATAGAGGAGAAAAGGAGAAATGAAGAGAGGTGTCCATTAGCTTCCCAGGCTCCATCAGCTCATCTGGTGACTCTCCTCTGATTGGTTGTTTTTATTACCTTGCTCAGCCCTCCTCTCGTCCACCATCCTCTCAGGCGTTACCGTGGTGATGAGGTCACTGATGGCGATAGCTTTAGACGCTCCGTACAGCCCTGAACCCATATCTACACACACACACACACACACACACACACACACACACACACACACACACACACACACACACACACACACACACACAGACACACACACACACACACACACACACACACACACACACACACACACACACACACACACACACACACACACACACACACACACACACACACACACACACACACACACACACACACACACACACACACACACACACACACACACACACACACACACACACACACGTCAGATTGTATGTGCTTTTGTTCGTCAGCAGCAAAGCATCGTGGCCGGCATGGCTCGTTGCCACAGCAATGGCACAATCAGCCAACCAGCGCTCAGAGTGCATGCATCAGCCTATCAGCATTCAGAACCACCACAAAGCCATGACCACACGGAATCTGTGACGCAGATATCCGCAGGTTTCAGTTAGCTAACGATGCTAATCAGATGCTAATGATGCTAACAGAGAGTCAGACCTCCGTCCTGCCAATTTCACAGATAAACAGTTAAAGTTGACTCTAAAAGGGCGGCGGTTTAAGCCCCGCCCTCTTCAGTGGGGTGGAGGGGCGGGGCTTAAACATTTCCTGTTGGACAGAAAACAGGAAGTTCTCTCTTCTGTCTCTTCCTGTTTTGTTCTTCGATGGAAACAAATTTATCTGTTATTTATCTGATGCTTTTCTTTTTACAGATTGTTTAAGATTCTGGATGTAACGATCCAACCAATCTCTTCAGATAAATCAACTAAGAAGACATAATAATAATAATAATAATAATAATAATAATAATAATAATAATAATATAATAATAATAATATCAGTGATGTCTGAAGTTAAACAAGGTAAATCTAAAGTAGATTACGCCCTAGGACGTTTAAAAACTGCATTGAGAATCAGTTTTTATCCCTTCGGTTGTAATCTTTCCTCATGTATATCCCAGTATTATGTGCAGCGCTACATCCCATAATGAAACATGTATATCCATGTTTAACCCGTTCACCGTGCAGCACTACATCCTATAATGAACCAATCACAAACTGTTCCTGGCAACGAGATGGAGGTCTGACAGAAACAGAGCATCTGATTGGACAGAGATGAACACAGCTGATTGCAGATGTGTTTGAATGAAGCAGAGCCACTCCAGCCAATCAGGAAGCAGCGTTCCGCAGCGGTGCATCTACCTGTGTGTGTACCACCGTTGGCTTTTGGGGACGCTGTGATGGCTGGAGAGCCAATCAGAGAGCACGTGGGCGTGGTCATTGGAGCTGAGGACCAATCAGAAGCTCTGGTCAACAACAACAACAACAACAACAACAACAGGAAGGAACTCATCTGTAGCTACCATGGAAATGTCCAGGGAACGCAGCAACAGCCACAGCGCCCTCCTATAGTTTCTGTAAAGTTTTGTACCTTTTTTGACAGTTTCAAAATGTTTTCTTGCGCTGAATCTAACGTTTCGTAGCTGATTGGTTTGGTTGCAGACTTAAAACTCTTAGTATGAAACGTTAACGGAGATACTGAACGGGGGAAACTCTTCCTGAACCAGAGCCGGTTAAAAGTGTTCTACTGTTGAGCTCTATACTACATAAACAGCACTTCCTGCTTCCTGTTCAGGGAATGTCGGTTAAGGGAATTTCTCTCAGCAAAATTCCTCCAATCAGAGCGCCGTGCAGCGTCACCAACGCAGACATCACTTCCTCCATTTGTTACCCTGGTAAAAGTACTACTGTAGAAATACTGTAGTACTACTGTAGTACTCAACACGTTTTTCTGTTGTCACGGACTCAGCCGTTGGACTCGCCAAATATTCTCGTTGGTGTTGACCGAGTCCAGCAATATTTGCTTTTCTCTTCTAAAGAAACTTCCTCCTTCATACCTAAACCATTGCTGAAGCTCGTTCAGAGAACAGGGATTAGTTTAATTCATAATCTATCTTGAACGGGCGTTGCTATTGGTTGCCTGGTGTATGCCTGGCAGCGACATATACCTCATTCATCAGGCATCAATCCTTTTGAAATTGACTGGATGGTCTCGCTGGTTGACTTCCTGCCCGGCTGTTTGAAGGCCCTGCAACTCGTGTGTGAGGCATTCTTGATTCAATTAAATAAATCAAATCAAATTGTGGGACGTGCTGCGTAAAATGTTAATATCTTGTGTTTATCCTTCTCCAAAAAAGCGTCAAGTTACTATAGAGTCCAACGCATCAAAAAACCTTTAAATTGACCGGCTACTCTCACTGTTTTTCTATTCCTGTTGTGATTTAAGTTGCCACTCTTTCTGGACCCAGCGTTTGAATTAACACACTTTACCTCGGCTGTAAGAACACCACAATGTTCATGTGAAGACCTGGTATCTTCATAGAACCCTGGTCTCCCAGTAGACCTGGTCTCCCATTAACCCTGGTCTCCCAGTAGACCTGGTCTCCCAGTAGACCTGGTCTCCCAGTAACCATGGTCTCCCAGTAACCCTGGTCTCCCAGTAACCCTGGTCTCCCAGTAGACCTGGTCTCCCAGTAACCCTGGTCTCCCAGTAGTGCTGGTCTCCCAGTAGACCTGGTCTCCCAGCAGTGCTGGTCTCCCAGTAGGCCTGGTATCTTCATAGAACCCTGGTCTCCCAGTAGTGCTAGTCTCCCAGTAGACCTGGTCTCCCAGTAACCCTGGTCTCCCAGTAGTGCTGGTCTCCCAGTAACCCTGGTCTCCCAGCAGTGCTGGTCTCCCAGTAGACCTGGTACCTTCATAGAACCCTGGTCTCCCAGTAGCCCTGGTCTCCCAGTAGTACTGGGAGACCAGGGCTACTGGGAGACCAGTACTTGGATCAGGTCTTGCGTACCTCCGTCCAGGCTGCGGCTCAAGATGTTCCTCTTGCTGATGGTTCGGGGGAAGTTCGGCGCCGGTCTGGAGATCTGAGCGCTCGCTCTTCGACTCTGAATCTGAGTCCGACCGCTGTAACGAAACTTTGAACCCAGAGACAGAAACTTCTTCGGGGTCTCCTCTGGAGACATCAGCCTGAGAGACAGACGGGGAGAAGGTCAGACGGGGAAAGAGATGGACAGAAAGAGAGAGACAGGGAGACAGCCAGAGAGAGAGAGAGAGAGACAGGGAGACAGAGATAGATGGGGAGACAGCCAGAGAGAGAGACAGCCAGGGAGACAGAAAGGGTGGAGACAGACAAGGAGAGAGAGGAAAGTTTGTCATATTATTTCCTGTCCCGTTGTGTCACATGATGTCACATGATGTCACATGACTAACCTGAAGAAGGTCTGTAAATAATATTGTATACATGTATATAGAGTGGTTGTTTGTTGTTGGACTTCTGTGCTAGTCATGGATTGTCTATAACGAACACCATGTTCGAACATAGGGATGCTCATAAGTGTACCTGGTACCAGAGCACCCTAGGCCGAAGGTCAATGATCGATTTCATAATCGTTTCATCTGATCTGAGGCCGTATGTTTTGGACACTCGGGTGAAGAGAGGGGCGGAGCTGTCAACCGATCACCATCTGGTGGTGAGTTGGGTCAGGGGTGGGGAAGACTCTGGACAGACCTGGTAAGCCCAAACGTGTAGTGCGGGTAAATTGGGAACGCGTCTGGAGGAGGCCCCTGTCCGACAGACTTTCAACTCACACCTCCGGCGGAGCTTTTCGTGCATCCCTGTGGAGGCTGGGGGCATTGAACCCGAGTGGACAATGTTCAAAGTTTCCATTGCTGAAGCTGCGGCGAGGAGCTGTGGTCTTAGGATCTTAGGTGCCTCAAGGGGCGGTAACCCACGAACACCGTGGTGGACACCAGTGGTCAGGGAAGCCGTCCGACTGAAGAAGGAGTCCTTCCGGGATATGTTATCTCGGAGGACTCCGGAGGCGGTTGCAGGGTACCGAGGGGCCCGAAGGGCTGCAGCCTCTGCCGTGAAAGAGGCAAAGCAGCGGGTGTGGGAGAAGTTTGGAGAAGACATGGAGAAGGACTTTCGGTCGGCACCAAAGTGTTTCTGGAAAACTGTTCGCCACCTCAGGAGGGGGGGGAAGGGGAACCATCCAAGCTGTGTACAGTAAGGATGGGACACTGTTGACCTCCACTGAGGAGGTAATAGGGCGGTGGAAGGAGCACTTTGAGGAACTCCTGAATCCGACTAATCGCCCTCTATGTTAGAGGCAGAGCTGGAGGATAACGGGGATTGTCGTCGATTTCCCAGGCGGAAGTCACTGATGTAGTCAAACAACTACACAGTGGCAAAGCCCGGGGATTGATGAGATCCGTCCAGAAATGCTCAAGGCTCTGGGTGTGGAGGGGCTGTCCTGGTTGACACGCCTCTTCAACATTGCGTGGAAGTCTGGGACGGTGCCAAAGGAGTGGCAGACTGGGGTGGTGGTTCCTCTTTTTAAAAGGGGGACCAGAGGGTGTGTGCCAATTATAGGGGTATCACACTTCTCAGCCTCCCTGGTAAAGTCTACTCCAAGGTGCTGGAAAGGAGGGTTCGGCCGATAGTCGAACCTCGGGTTGAGGAGGAACAATGCGGATTCCGTCCCTGGTCGTGGAACAACGGACCAGCTCTTCACTCTCAAGGATCCTGGAGGGAGCCTGGGAGTATGCCCAACCGGTCTACATGTGTTTTGTGGATTTGGAGAAGGCGTATGACCGGGTCCCCGGGAGATACTGTGGGAGGTGCTGCGGGAGTATGGGGTGAGGGGGTCTCTACTCAGGGCCATCCAATCTCTGTATGACCAAAGTGAGAGCTGTGTCCGGGTTCTCGGTAGTAAGTCGGACTCGTTTCAGGTGAGGGTTGGCCTCCGCCAGGGCTGCGCTTTGTCACCAATCCTGTTTGTAATATTTATGGACAGGATATCGAGGCGTAGTCGGGGTGGGGAGGGGTTGCAGTTTGGTGGGCTGGGGATCTCATCGCTGCTCTTTGCAGATGATGTGGTCCTGATGGCATCATCGGCCTGCGACCTTCAGCACTCACTGGATCGGTTCGCATCCGAGTGTGAAGCGGTTGGGATGAGGATCAGCACCTCTAAATCGGAGGCCATGGTTCTCAGCAGGAAACCGATGGAATGCCTTCTCCAGGTAGGGAATGAGTCCTTACCCCAAGTGAAGGAGTTCAAGTACCTTGGGGTTTTGTTCGCAGTGAGGGGACAATGGAGCGGGAGATTGGTCGGAGAATCGGGCGCAGCGGGTGCGGTATTGCATTCAATCTATCGCACCGTTGTGACGAAAAGAGAGCTGAGCCAGAAGGCAAAGCTCTCGATCTACCGGGTCAGTTTTCGTTCCTACCCTCACCTATGGTCATGAAGGCTGGGTCATGACCGAAAGAACGAGATCCAGGGTACAAGCGGCGAAATGGGTTTCCTCAGGAGGGTGGCTGGCGTCTCCCTTAGAGATAGGGTGAGAAGCTCAGTCATCCGTGAGGAGCTCGGAGTAGAGCCGCTGCTCCTTTGTCGAAAGGAGCCAGTTGAGGTGGTTCGGGCATCTGGTAAGGATGCCCCTGGGCGCCTCCCTAGGGAGGTGTTCCAGGCACGTCCAGCTGGGAGGAGGCCTCGGGAAGACCCAGGACTAGGTGGAGGGATTATATCTCCAACCTGGCCTGGGAACGCCTCGGGATCCCCCAGTCGGAGCTGGTTAATGTTGCTCGGGAAAGGGAAGTTTGGGGTCCCCTGCTGGAGCTGCTCCCCCCGCGACCCGACACCGGATAAGCGGACGAAGATGGATGGATGGATGGACATGTATATAATAACACTATAATTTAAATGAAATAGTGTGGTCTAGACCTTCTCTGTCTGTATTGTCCTGAGATATCTCCTGTTAGGATCTGACTGTATAAATAAAGTTATCTGCTAGGATCTGATTGTATAAATAAAGTTAATTTGAAGATGACTGACCTGAAGAAGGAGTGATGCTCCACGCAGACTTTCCAGAGTCGTTTAGCTGATCGGTGGTTCAGCAGCTTGAAACCAATCGTTGATTCAAACTGGTCAAACTGGAGACAGAGACTCAAATTGGTCAAACTGATAATTTTTCTATTTCTATTTTAAAACAGCTAACGAATGAGATGAGCTGGTTTGACCAATGAGACGGGAGATACGGTTAGCTTGACTGCAGGTTTCCAGGGTGGTCGTTGGTCGGTGAGTATGTTTACATTCAGACTATTATAATTCTGAACGTGATTCAGGTCATGTAAACATCTTATTCTGTTTGGATATTCAGAATAAACCGTTTTTCAGATTCAAATGTGTGATATTCTGGTTTTATAGAAACAGGTCATGTCTCAATGAGGGTTTTTACTGCAGTTTGTGACAGTTTACGGCCTCCCGCCTGTTTACGGCTTACGGTCAGCTCTGTGAGTTGCTATGGTTACTGCACACAAAGACTCTAGCATGGCTACATGTAAACGGGAATATTAGTCGAATATTCACTTTAATTAGCCATGTAAACAGCTTAGTCGGCATATCATCTTTTTTGGAATATTTTGTGCATATAAACATAGTCAGAGTACCGATAGCCTGCGCTGCTTTACTGTTTATTAATCTAATCTAGAATATTCTCTGGGTTTTCGTTCTTAGATTTTGTTAGCCTGGATGCCAGCTGAATTTAGCCCCGCCCACAACATTTGAGGTCGGGAAGTTTGGTCTGGACTTGATCCGTTGTGGAGCAACTATGCTCCAACCAGAGCTGTTTGGACCAATCAGATTGTCAGGGTGGGCAGATGATCGACAGTGATGTAATCGACCACATCACCAAAGAGCGCTTGGGTTGAATTTGTTTACAACAAAGATGACTGCCGCTGGAGAATGTGTAGATTCCTCCATCGTGTCTGTTATAGAAGATATCAACAGCGCATTCATTCTAAAAGAAGAACAGAGAACTGCGATCAAGGCATTTGTCGATCGGAAAGATGTTTTTGCCGCCCTTCCTACGGGATTCGGCATAAGTTTAGTTTATCAGCTGGCCCCGATGGTCGCTAAGAAAATTGGGCGTTGCTCTGATTGGTTGTAGGTCTATCTGTTGCTCTGATTGGTTGTAGGTCTATCCGTTGCTCTGATTGGTTGTAGGTCTATCCAATTGAGTGTAGAGGCAATTTCTTTCCTGGTTCGGTTGAAACACGCCCCCATAATCACAGCCCAATGGAACAGCATCAGGCTCATATTCTGACTAGAATCGGAGTCTGACCACGTCAGGCTAGGATGTTGTAAACACAACTGTGTCTTTAGTTTGTTTTTCCAATTGAACAACTATCTAAGATTTAGGCTACAGCTCGGTTAAAGGCATACTATGCAACTTTTCCAGCTTGGGTCCCCCTACAGGTGGTCCCATGTAACTACAGCTCGCGCTACGCTTGGGTCCAGCTTGGGTCCCCCTACAGGTGGTCCCATGTAACTACAGCTCACGCTACGCTTGGGTCCAGCTTGGGTCCCCCTACAGGTGGTCCCATGTAACTACAGCTCACGCTACGCTTGGGTCCAGCTTGGGTCCCCCTACAGGTGGTCCCATGTAACTACAGCTCGCGCTACGCTTGGGTCCAGCTTGGGTCCCCCTACAGGTGGTCCCATGCAACTACAGCTCGCGTAGTTACATGGGACCACCTGTAGGGGGACCCAAGCTGGAAAAGTTGCATAGTATGCTTCTAAAGCTGAGCTGACTCGTGACTTCTTTTTACCCTCCAGGAGGGTGTTCCCTTACCCCTAACCCCTAACCCCTAACCCTAACCCAAACCTAACCCTAACCCCTAACTATAATTGATGGTGTCTGACTCTCATTCTGTGTGTTGGGTGTGTGATGCCGTCTCACCTCCCCAGGCCGGATCTTAATGTAGAAGTTGTTCCTTTTGTACGAGATCTTCAGGATCTTTGGCCACGAGAATCTGTTGATCCTCAGTCGGTCTCTGTAGACCAGCAGACCGCTACTGCACACGCCCAGCATGATGGCCACGCCCTCCGAGTCCTACACACACACACACACACACACACACACACACACAGACACACACACACACACACACACACACACACACACACACACACACACACACACACACACACACACACACACACACACACACACACACACACACACACACACACACACACACACACACACACACACACACACACACACACACACACACACACACACACACACACACACACACACACACACACACACACACACACACACACACACAGACACACAGACACACACACAGACACACACACACACACACACACACACACACACACACACACACACACACACACACACACACACACACACACACACACACACACACACACACACACACACACACACACAGACACACACAGACACACACACACACACACACACACACACACACACACACACACACACAGACACACAGACACACACACACACACACACACACACAGACACACACAGACACACACACACACACACACACACACACACACACACACACACACACACACACACACACAGACACACATAGACACACACACACACACACACACACACACACACACAGACAAATAGAGACACACACAGACACACGTAGACACAGACACAGACATAAACAGACATAAACAGACACACACACACACACACACACACACACACAGAGACACATAGAGACACACACACACACACACACACACAGAGACACATAGAGAGACACATAGAGAGACACATAGAGAGACACACACACACACACACACAGAGACACATAGAGAGACACACACACACACACACACATGGATATATGAATGAAGATTAGTATATACATTGATTCAATATATATGTTTGTATTTTTCAGTTTGAATGAATGATTACATCACCAACGAGTGAACATCATCTCTCTGACGCGTCCGGCTTCAATCTCAACTGAGATTATGATTTAAAATTTCACATCTGCACTTCCTGTCTGTTGTCACCCCCCCCTCCTCCAAACCCTCTGAGGATATGGGTGGTTTGCTGACCCCCGTCTAATATGACCCACAGGAGTGTTTCTTAAATTAGCGCCCCCTAGTGATGGAAGGAGATACGTCCTCATATCTAAACCATTAACCATCGTTAACGGTGAAACGGTTCCCCAAAGAACCAAGCAGGCCTCTTGGGTCCGTGAAACGTTTATCACTTCAATTTTCTAAGCACAAACGGACATTTGGAAAAACAGAAAAATGGGTTCAATTATCAATTTTTTTTCCACCTTGACAAAAAAATTGGATCTTTAAACTGTTTTTCCAATTTTCTGTTTGAGGATCAGAAATTGAGAAATTACAAAATCGTGTCTGCGCTCCAATTATTGAATACTGCCATGGTATTCTTCTCCCTCTACTTTGTGGAATATGCAGGTTATTAACTGCATATGGACCAAAAAACACAACACAAACTGAAAGACTGATGGTTTCGAGGGGGGGGTGGGGGGTGCGTAGCTAGGTGGTAATGAGGGAGAGAATACCATGTCAGTATTGAATTATTGGAGCCCAGACGCAATTTTGTAATTTTCTAAATTTCTGATCCTCTGAACAGTTTAAAGATTTGTCAAGGCGGAAAAAAATTGGATATTTGAACCCATTTTTTTGTTTTTCCAAATGTCCGTTTGTGCTTAGAAAATTGAAGTGATACGTGTTACACGGACCCTGTTGCACCATCCACCATTCAGCGTCAGCTCACTACAGAAACACACAGAGAGAGGAAGTACTTCCTGATGTCCTTCTGTTGATCCAGACTAACTACAGCCTGAACAGCAGTTTGATTACATTACATTACATGTCATTTAACAACTCCCAATGAAATGCTTTCAACCCTGAAGGTACAAACTCCAGAAAAAGAAGCCCCACTACAACGAGCCATATGAAAGCCCAACTGTAAGTGCTTTTACATTTATATATTTTTATCCAAGGTGCAATAGGAAGAGATGTGATTTTTGGCCATTCTGATGTATTTAGGGAGCTCATTCCAGCATTTAGGGGCCAGGACAGCAAACAGTCAGGACTTCGTTGAGTGATTCATTGAGGAATTACTAGAATTGTTGGGACTTTATAAATTATAGAGTGTGGTCTAGACCTACTCTATCTGTGAAGTGTCTCCAGATAACTCTTGCTGTGATTTGATACTATAAATAAAATTGAATTGAATTTGTTGTTGGCAGCAAGCTGGTTGGCTGATAGAGAGCAGAGAGTGGGGGGGTTGGACCATGTCCTGGGTGTATGCTGGGGCTGATAGATAAGATGAGATGGTAACCAGTGAAGAGAGGAGGAGGAGAGGTGTAGTGTGAGATGGTAACCAGTGAAGAGAGGAGGAGGAGAGGTGTAGTGTGAGATGGTAACCAGTGAAGAGAGGAGGAGGAGGGTGTAGTGTGAGATGGTAACCAGTGAAGAGAGGAGGAGGAAGAGAGGTGTAGTGTGAGATGGTAACCAGTGAAGTGAAGGAGGAGGAGGAGGAGGAGGAGGTGTGGTGTGATATGGTAACCAGTGAAGAGAGGAGGAGGAGAGGTGTACTGTGAGATGGTAACCAGTGAAGAGAGGAGGAGGAGGAGAGGTGTAGTGTGAGATGGTAACCAGTGAAGAGAGGAGGAGGAGGAGGAGAGGTGTAGTGTGATATGGTAACCAGTGAAGAGAGGAGGAGGAGAGGTGTAGTGTGAGATGGTAACCAGTGAAGAGAGGAGGAGGAGGAGAGGTGTAGTGTGAGATGGTAACCAGTGAAGAGAGGAGGAGGAGGAGAGGTGTAGTATGAGATGGTAACCAGTGAAGAGAGGAGGAGGAGGAGAGGTGTAGTGTGATATGGTAACCAGTGAAGAGAGGAGGAGGAGAGGTGTAGTGTGAGATGGTAACCAGTGAAGAGAGGAGGAGGAGAGGTGTAGTGTGAGATGGTAACCAGTGAAGAGAGGAGGAGGAGAGGTTTAGTGTGAGATGGTAACCAGTGAAGAGAGGAGGAGGAGGAGGAGAGGTGTAGTGTGAGATGGTAACCAGTGAAGAGAGGAGGAGGAGAGGTGTAGTGTGAGAGAACTTGGGGAGGTTGAAGATATGCTGAGCTGCTGTGTTCTGAGGGAGCATGCAGGCAGGCCAATCAGAGGGGAGCATACAGGCAGGCCAATCAGGAGGGAGCATGCAGGCAGGCCAATCAGGAGGGAGCATGCAGGCAGGCCAATCAGGAGGGAGCATGCAGGCAGGCCAATCAGGAGGGAGTTGCAGTAGTCTAGACAATCAGAACCTGAACCTGAGCCGCCTTTCTGATGTTATGCAGCGTGTATCTACATGATCGGGTAGTTGCAGCGATGTTGGCCGTGAAGGAGAGTTGGTCGATGAGTATTAATGATTTAAACACGTTATGGGTCATTGGAGGGTCTGTTGGTGAGGTAGGAACGAGTGTAAGCTGGAAATGATTTCTGAGCGATATAAATGGAGGTAGATTAAATGAGACTGAAGATGTTTGTATGAACTCACACATATTCAACACAAACACGTCTTACCTCTGATTTAGCTGTAGGCAAGCAGTCAAAGCGACTTCCTACCATCTTTCCATTCAGACAGACAGGCAGACAGACAGACAGGCAGGCAGACAGACAGAGACAACAAAAAGATAGAAAAGAAGAACAGCTGGTCTAAATGGGAAGATTAAAGGGGGGTTCAGAATTTTGGACATATGACCTCATTTCCAGGTTAGCCAGTGTGTTATTTATCAGTGGAGAGTGCGTAAGACTGTTTTTAGTGGCAGGCTAGCAGTTACTGTTGACTTGCGCTAGCCTAGCACCAGCTAACTCTGCAGCAGATAAATAACCCACTGGCTAACCTGGAAATGAGGTCCTATGTCCAAAATTCTGAACCCCCACTTTAAGCATGCTGCTATAGTCCAGTTCAGAGCAAAGATTGTGGAAGAGACGAGTGTAAACTTCTGTCTCCCTGAGAGTCTCCGGTCTGCAGCGTTCTGAAAGCTGCCGGTTTCCACCAATCAGACAAGATGCTGTATCATCTCCATAGAAACCACGCTCTTGACTTCAGACTTTTCAGGCTTGTTTGTAGCTGGATATCATTTGTAGCATCTTAAATATAAATGAAGAGAGTGATATCATTCCTGCTCTAGCTCCACCACATGCTGCTCTCTCTCTTCAGTCTCTCTCTAGCTCTCTCCACCACATACTGCTCTCTCTCCAGTCTCTCTCTAGCTCGCTCCACCACATACTGCTCTCTCTCTTCAGTCTCGTCTAGCTCCACCACATACTGCTCTCTCTCTTCAGTCTCTCTCTAGCTCCACCACATACTGCTCTCTCTCTTCAGTCTCTCTCTAGCTCTCTCCACCACATACTGCTCTCTCTCCAGTCTCTCTCTAGCTCCACCACATACTGCTCTCTCTCCAGTCTCTCTCTAGCTCCACCACATACTGCTCTCTCTCCAGTCTCTCTCTAGCTTGCTCCACCACATACTGCTCTCTCTTCAGTCTCTCTCTAGCTCGCTCCACCACATACTACTCTCTCTCTTCAGTCTCTCTCTAGCTCGCTCCACCACATACTGCTCTCTCTCCAGTCTCTCTCTAGCTCGCTCCACCACATACTGCTCTCTCTCCAGTCTCTCTCTAGCTCGCTCCACCACATACTGCTCTCTCTCTTCAGTCTCTCTCTAGCTCCACCACATACTGCTCTCTCTCCAGTCTCTCTCTAGCTCGCTCCACCACATACTGCTCTCTCTCTCCAGTCTCTCTCTAGCTCCACCACATACTGCTCTCTCTCCAGTCTCTCTCTAGCTCGCTCCACCACATACTGCTCTCTCTCTTCAGTCTCTCTCTAGCTCCACCACATACTGCTCTCTCTCTTCAGTCTCTCTCTAGCTCTCTCCACCACATACTGCTCTCTCTCCAGTCTCTCTCTAGCTTGCTCCACCACATACTGCTCTCTCTCTTCAGTCTCTCTCTAGCTCGCTCCACCACATACTACTCTCTCTCTTCAGTCTCTCTCTAGCTCGCTCCACCACATACTGCTCTCTCTCTCTTCAGTCTCTCTCTAGCTCTCTCCACCACATACTGCTCTCTCTCTATCCAGTCTCTCTCTAGCTCCACCACATACTGCTCTCTCTCTCTCCAGTCTCTCTCTAGCTCCACCACATACTGCTCTCTCTCCATTCTCTCTCTAGCTCGCTCCACCACATACTGCTCTCTCTTCAGTCTCTCTCTAGCTCGCTCCACCACATACTGCTCTCTCTCTTCAGTCTCTCTCTAGCTCCACCACATACTGCTCTCTCTCTCTCCAGTCTCTCTCTAGCTCCACCACATACTGCTCTCTCTCCAGTCTCTCTCTAGCTCGCTCCACCACATACTGTGCTCACACAGCTTGTTGAGCCTCCATCTAAAAGTCTGACATTCCCAACAGCGGACAGTTTGTAACATATAAATAAAATGGATTCTGGATCCTTTTATTTCTATGAAAGTCAGTTTGTAGCTGACTTCTCTGTTGGTCGTTTCCTGCAGTGCTCTGAAACAGTTTCTTCTCGCCTCGAGTCTTTGCTCTGAACTGGACTTAGCAATGCTATTAGTCAGTCAGATGTTGTTTCCACCGTGTGTTTATTGAACCGTTATTACAGGAGTAAATGAGAATATAATAATGAGTACATGAGATAAAAATTTCCTGGCTGAGACAGACTGCACAAACAGTTCCAGACATTTTAAAATAAAGATAAGAAATTACATACCTATATAAGTGAGAGTTAATCAAAGAGGTGTCCATTATCAGGAGATTAATGTACGACGGGGTTGCCTCTAACGAAGTTGTGTAGTTCCTGATAAAGGAAACCTTAAATGGCGATATATATATATATATATATATATATATATATATATATATATATATATATATATATATGTATATGTGTGTGTGTGTGTGTGTGTGTATAAATATAAGTCCCTCTGGCAAATAGTGTAGCGTACGTCTTTATTGTAAAAGGTAAGAACGGACAGAGTCTCTGTAAACGCTGTCTTTGTAAAGGTTGAAAGGAGCAATAAAGTTTTCTGTCTGTACAGACTGTTGTACGTTGCATCATCACCACGAAATATTCTCGTTCTGTGTGAAAGAACTCAAAAACAACGGTTCTAAAACATCTATTGACATGTGAATTAATCACATGAAAACATCCCTGGTGTGTAAAGACCTTAAAGCTTTAGTGCACGAATATTTTATATGAATGAACGCCGGTTAAAATTAAACTATTATTGTTCATCCAAAGCTAATTAACGGTCAGTGTAATGCTTATCAGTTATATTTTCTAAATACAAACGGACATTTGGAAAAACAGAAAAATGGGTTAAAATATCCAATTTTTCATTTTTTTCCGCCTTGACAAATTAAAAAATTGGATCTTTAAACTGTTTTTCCAATTTTCCAGTTTCTTATTCAGAAGATCAGAAATTTAGTAAAATTACAAAATTGCGTCTGAGCTCCAATTATTCAATATAATAATAATAATACTGCCATGGTATTCTCTCCCTTGTTCCACCTAGCTACGCACCCCCCCAGCCCCCCCACTTGAAACCATCAGTTGCAAAAACCTCTGACCCCAAAGTCTTTCAGTTTTTTATTTTGGTCCATATGCAGTTAATATGCTGCATATTCCACAAACTAGAGGGAGAGAATACCATGGCAGCATTGAATAATTGGAGCTCAGACACAATTTTTTAATTTGTCATGGTGGAAAAAAATGAAAGATTTGATATTTGAACCCATTTTTCTGTTTTTCCAAATGTGCGTTAGTGTTTAGAACATTGAACTGATAAGTGTGACACGGACCGTTAACCCTCTCGGCTCCACAAACTCTCTCTGTGTTACTATAGCTGTTTACTAAGTGGTATCGTTCGATCAATGAATCTATTATTTGTCCCAGAGGGCGATGTCACAACATAAAATATGTATATATGTAATCTTAGTGATGCTTCATGTCACCGCTGAGAAAGCAAAGCACAGCGTTCAGCTTTGGAGAGGAAGAGGACATAAACACTACAAGATAATAATTAATCCCATTGTGTTTTATAATCCCCTGTGTTGTTGTCATTACTCAGAATTCCTCATGGGGGCGTCAAACTCTGCTCTAGAGCTTAGAGCAAAATGTGCATAAAAAGTGTTCAGGACTTCAGAAAAAGTTCTTTACGTTGTGAAATGCTCATGTTGTTAATTTCATGTTCAGGTTTATGTTTGTAAGTGAAGAGATCTCTGTGGATCCAACTTCAGATCAGACATGAGTCTCTAAGCCCTAAACCCTAAACCCTAAAACCTAAAGCCTAAGACCTAAGCCCTAAACCATAAGCCCTAAACCCTAAACCCTAAGACCTAAAGCCTAAGTCCTAAGCCCTAAAGCCTAAAGCCTAAACCCTAAGCCCTAAACCCTAAAACCTAAACCCCTAACCCAGATCTAAGTGATGCGAAGTAGAACTGAACCTAAATGAACCTCTCTGTTACTGAGGCTCAATCAATGGAAACAGTCATGGAAAAATCACTACTGAGACACACACACACACAAACACACACACATACTCACACACATACACACACACACACATACTCTCTTTCTCTCTCACACACACACACACACACATACTCTTTCTCTCTCACACACACACACACACACATACTCTCTTTCTCTCTCTCACACACACACACACACACACACTCTCTCTCTCTCTCTCTCTCTCTCTCTCTCACACACACACACAGAGACACACATACACACTCACACACTCCCATACACACACACAGGCACACACACACACACTGATTGATCGTGGACAGGAAGTGGGTCATGCAGCTCTGACACGATCACATGACGGTTTGTTTAGTTCTCTTCACTGAAGGACGAATGGTTCTAAAACAAACTCGTACCGCCATATGATGGTCACCTGTTCATCAGATCACCTGTTCATCAGGTTACCTGTTCATCAGATCACCTGTTCATCAGGTTACATGTTCATCAGATCACCTGTTCATCAGATCACCTGTTCATCAGATCACCTGTTCATCAGATCATCTGTTCATCAGGTTACCTGTTCATCAGGTTACCTGTTCATCAGATCACCTGTTCATCAGATCAACTGTTCATCAGATCATCTGTTCATCAGGTTACCTGTTCATCAGGTTACCTGTTCATCAGATCACCTGTTCATCAGGTCACCTGTTCATCAGGTTACCTGTTCATCAGATCACCTGTTCATCAGATCATCTGTTGTCTTCCTGAGGTTACCTGCCCTGATGTGTTTACCTGTTCATCAGAGGGCTATTGCACAAAACCAAATGATTAAGCCGGGATATTCCAGTTATCCTGGATGAATTTAGCCTTGACATTGTTGCACAAAAGCAGAAGCACCTAAGTTACCATGGAGATTTGTTCTGTGCAGCTAGCCTGCTCCTGACCAGGCTAACAGCCAGGCTAACAGCTAGCCTGCTCCTGACCAGATTAACAGCCAGGCTAACAGTTAGCCTGCTCCTGACCAGGCTAACGGCCAGGTTTCTGTTCATATTGTTGTTAGAAGTTTGATCAAAATATTACAAAGCTATTGAGTGAGGTTATTCAGTGTGCCGATGTTCTGCAATAGCAGCAATCGGCAGAATGACTATTATGCCTCATACTTATTCTGCCACATTTTTGTCCTGCTACTAGTCACGGAGCGTTGCCAACATATGCACACAAAAATACATGAAAATGTGTGTAATGATCGGGAATGGTGTGCTATGACTTTTCTAAGAGATTTGCCGCTCGGCTTTCACGAAATCAGCAAACAAAATAGTCCCGTAGACTTCACATAAACTTTTGGCTCTGTTCATACCAGCTGCCGATAGAAACAATGAAAACATATATATCTGGAAGGACGCAGATGGTTCCCTGTTTGTTACCTGCTCCTTGTCCCATATATTTGACACCACAAACATAAAAACCACATCAATGAGTTCGCCAGACCTTTATCCTTCTTGTGATGATACTATTTTTGCTGTTTGGACCCACGGTTTTTGAATTACAGAACAAACTTAAGAGGTATAATTATCATTAAATGGACATGTTTGACCCATGGAAGATACTGTCTCCCCCTCCCTCCTCTACTCCCTCATTGTGGAAATCACCATAGCAACAAGTTCTGACACACACACCTCCTATCATGGAGACTCTTTACTGTAGGCCATGTTGTCCTCTCTTTACAGGACATGTCTAACAGCAGATTTACTGTTAGCTAGTGTCATTCGGATGTGCACCAAGTAGTAGGTACACTGTCAAAATTTCCTGTGGAATTTTCTAGTTGAACATTATAACTTAGTCTTCATTAAGTGTCTGATGAAGTGGTGAGTGTGATTATTGAACAGTCTTCATTAAAGGGGTGATAGAATGCAAAACTGATTTCACCCTGTCATAGTTGAATAACAACAGTTCGGTGGGTAAATAGGACATACATAGAAGCTCAAAGTCCCACTGACACCCCTTTACTATGATAATCTCATATTTTGAAACTGCCGCTAAAAACGGGCGAATCTCAACAAAGCTGGAAGTTGACGTCAACCTCCCAAAAACCGGAACCTTTGTCAGCCCATGGGTGTTTACATAGGCTACACAACTGACCTGAGATCAGGTAGTACATTTACATAGGCTACACAACTGACCTGAGATCAGGTAGAACATTTACATAGGCTACACAACTGACCTGAGATCAGGTAGTACATTTAAATAGACTACACAACTGACCTGAGATCAGGTAGTACATTTACATAGGCTACACAACTGACCTGAGATCAGGTAGAACATTTACATAGGCTACACAACTGACCTGAGATCAGGTAGAACATTTACATAGGCTACACAACTGACCTGAGATCAGGTAGAACATTTACATAGGCTACACAACTGACCTGAGATCAGGTAGTACATTTATATAGGCTACACAACTGACCTGAGATCAGGTAGAACATTTACATAGGCTACACAACTGACCTGAGATCAGGTAGTACATTTACATAGGCTACACAACTGACCTGAGATCAGGTAGAACATTTACATAGGCTACACAACTGACCTGAGATCAGGTAGAACATTTACATAGGCTACACAACTGACCTGAGATCAGGTAGTACATTTACATAGGCTACACAACTGACCTGAGATCAGGTAGAACATTTACATAGGCTACACAACTGACCTGAGATCAGGTAGAACATTTACATAGGCTACACAACTGACCTGAGATCAGGTAGTACATTTACATAGGCTACACAACTGACCTGAGATCAGGTAGTACATTTACATAGGCTACACAACTGACCTGAGATCAGGTAGTACACAACTGACCTGAGATCAGGTAGTACATTTACAAAGGCTACACAACTGACCTGAGATCAGGTAGAACATTTACAAAGGCTACACAACTGACCTGAGATCAGGTAGTACATTTACATAGGCTACACAACTGACCTGAGATCAGGTAGTACACAACTGACCTGAGGTCAGGTAGAACATTTACATAGGCTACACAACTGACCTGAGATCAGGTAGTCTTCTGAATCTAGCTAGGTCACACAGATCTCTGCTATTCCATTACAAAATTCACTTCTGAAACTTTTTTATGCGAGAAATCAACTATGTAAAGCTCAAATATGGGCCATGTTATGAAAATGGATGGCTAATTGCAAATTTTGTCCGACTGTGTGTCGAAGTTCAGCGCCGGTGCTGCCTGTGTTGCTGCCTCGCGGCCCAGCCTGCCTTCCTTCTCAGACCCCGGCCTGCTATGAGGTACTTGGAGCTCCGTCATGACTGGCAGCCCACAGCACTACATACCCGCTCAAAGTCACCGTCTCTTCAGCTAATAGACCACCAAATGCCCCTGCTCTGACAGAGCTCCAGGGCCTGAAACTCCTCTCTTCCTGCTAGCTAAATGCCCGGTGTAGGTGAGTGTATCTGTTTAGTTGTGAATCTGTTACCACAGATTCCAGTTAATCTTTTAATGTGGGTAATTATAATGTGTTGAGTTACTTAAACGATTGGGGAAATAAACACCGCTTGTCCGCGAGTCTCATTGATAGAGCCTGTGGCTGGATGGAGCTCTATCAATGAGAGCTAGCTAGCCTCCTCTTAGAATTCCTCTGAAATTCAGAAATATTCATTAACTTGAAATCGGACACCGTTGTTAGCTTTATAAGACATTTAGCTAGATGTTGTATACGTGGCGTGACGAAATTCAAACTGTAAATATACTCAGAATTACACCGAAAATGAAGCTAACTATCCGTGATTTGTAGCTACAAATGGGTTACATCCAGCCACAGGCTCTATCAATGGGACTCGCGGACAAGCAGTGTTTATTTCCCCAATCGTTTGTTTAAGTAACTCAACAAATTATAATTACACACATTAAAAGATGAACTGGAACCTGTGGTAACAAGCTCGCTGACCGTGCTCTCACTCTCACACACGTATCTGATGAAGTGGTGAGTGTGGTTATGTATCTGATGAAGTGGTGAGTGTTATTAAGTATCTGATGAAGTGGTGAGTGTTATTAAGTATCTGATGAAGTGGTGAGTGTGATTATATATCTGAT
Organism: Perca flavescens; assembly: GCF_004354835.1. Lineage (NCBI taxonomy): Eukaryota > Metazoa > Chordata > Actinopteri > Perciformes > Percidae > Perca > Perca flavescens. The sequence goes on from NW_021166746.1 coordinate 40,242, forward strand.
GAAGTGGTGAGTGTGATTATATATCTGATGAAGTGGTGAGTGTGATTATATATCTGATGAAGTGGTGAGTGTGATTATATATCTGATGAAGTGGTGAGTGTGATTATATATCTGATGAAGTGGTGAGTGTTATTAAGTATCTGATGAAGTGGTGAGTGTGATTATATATCTGATGAAGTGGTGAGTGTGATTATATATCTGATGAAGTGGTGAGTGTGATTATATATCTGATGAAGTGGTGAGTGTGATTATATATCTGATGAAGTGGTGAGTGTTATTAAGTATCTGATGAAGTGGTGAGTGTGATTATATATCTGATGAAGTGGTGAGTGTGATTATATATCTGATGAAGTGGTGAGTGTTATTAAGTATCTGATGAAGTGGTGAGTGTGGTTATATATCTGATGAAGTGGTGAGTGTTATTAAGTATCTGATGAAGTGGTGAGTGTGGTTATATATCTGATGAAGTGGTGAGTGTTATTAAGTATCTGATGAAGTGGTGAGTGTTATTAAGTATCTGATGAAGTGGTGAGTGTGATTATATATCTGATGAAGTGGTGAGTGTGGTTATGTATCTGATGAAGTGGTGAGTGTGGTTATGTATCTGATGAAGTGGTGAGTGTGGTTATGTATCTGATGAAGTGGTGAGTGTTATTAAGTATCTGATGAAGTGGTGAGTGTGGTTATATATCTGATGAAGTGGTGAGTGTTATTAAGTATCTGATGAAGTGGTGAGTGTGATTATATATCTGATGAAGGGGTGAGTGTTATTAAGTATCTGATGAAGTGGTGAGTGTGATTATATATCTGATGAAGTGGTGAGTGTTATTAAGTATCTGATGAAGTGGTGAGTGTGATTATATATCTGATGAAGTGGTGAGTGTTATTAAGTATCTGATGAAGTGGTGAGTGTGATTATATATCTGATGAAGTGGTGAGTGTTATTAAGTATCTGATGAAGTGGTGAGTGTGATTATATATCTGATGAAGTGGTGAGTGTTATTAAGTATCTGATGAAGTGGTGAGTGTGATTATATATCTGATGAAGTGGTGAGTGTTATTAAGTATCTGATGAAGTGGTGAGTGTGATTATATATCTGATGAAGTGGTGAGTGTTATTAAGTATCTGATGAAGTGGTGAGTGTGATTATATATCTGATGAAGTGGTGAGTGTTATTAAGTATCTGATGAAGTGGTGAGTGTGGTTATATATCTGATGAAGTGGTGAGTGTTATTAAGTATCTGATGAAGTGGTGAGTGTGGTTATATATCTGATGAAGTGGTGAGTGTTATTAAGTCTCTGATGAAGTGGTGAGTGTGGTTAAGTCTCTGATGAAGTGGTGAGTGTGGTTAAGTCTCTGATGAAGTGGTGAGTGTGGTTAAGTCTCTGATGAAGTGGTGAGTGTGGTTATATATCTGATGAAGTGGTGAGTGTTATTAAGTCTCTGATGAAGTGGTGAGTGTGGTTATATATCTGATGAAGTGGTGAGTGTGGTTAAGTCTCTGATGAAGTGGTGAGTGTGGTTAAGTCTCTGATGAAGTGGTGAGTGTGGTTATATATCTGATGAAGTGGTGAGTGTTATTAAGTCTCTGATGAAGTGGTGAGTGTGGTTATATATCTGATGAAGTGGTGAGTGTGGTTAAGTCTCTGATGAAGTGGTGAGTGTGGTTAAGTCTCTGATGAAGTGGTGAGTGTGATTGTGTTTACCGTTGCGTGATGAAGGTCGACTCCGTACATGGAAAGTTTCTTCACATTGTCGAGGAAGTTCATCTCTGCTTCGGCCGGAGTCATTCCTCTAAACACACAAATACACAATAATGAACTCACACAATCACACAATAATAAACAATCACACACGATCACACAATAATAAACAATCACACACAATCACACTATCGCACACAATCACACTATCACACACAATCACACTATCACACGATCACACAATAAACTAAAACACAATCACACAATCACACAAATACACACAATCACACAATAATAAACTATCACACAACACAATCACACTATCACACAATCACACAATCACACAATCACAAACAATCACACAATCACACAAATACACACAATTCAATAAGGTTCAAATCTCTATTTATTAAAACTGCAATGTTCAAGTAAAATACATTTTTAGTGCAACCTGAAGCCAGATGTAGACTACCAATCAACCTGAATGTGTGTGTCTGTGTGTGTGTGTCTGTGTGTGTGTCTGTGTGTGTGTCTGTGTGTGTGTGTGTGTGTGTGTGTGTGTGTGTGTGTGTGTGTGTGTGTGTGTGTCTGTGTGTGTCTGTGTGTGTGTGTGTGTGTGTGTGTGTGTGTCTGTGTGTGTGTGTGTGTGTGTGTGTGTGTGTGTGTGTGTGTGTGTGTCTGTGTGTGTGTCTGTGTGTGTGTCTGTGTGTGTGTGTCTGTGTGTGTGTGTGTGTGTCTGTGTGTGTCTGTGTGTGTGTGTGTGTCTCTGCGTGTGTGTGTGTGTGTGTTAGAAGAACCTGAATGTTTTGTGCAGCTCCATGATCTTTTCCTCCATTTCTTTAGTTTGTGTCGGAGCAAAACCGATTTCAGCGACGTAATCTGAACCGCACTCATCTGGAATATAAACAGAGAGACAGACAGGTGGCCAGAGAGACAGACAGGTGGTCAGAGAGACAGACAGCTGGTCAGAGAGACAGACAGCTGGTCAGAGAGACAGGTCAGATTGGACTATGGGCAGGTACAACAGAAAGTAGGAGGAGGTACAACAAGAAGGAGGAGGGGGGTACAACAGGAAGGAGGAGGGGGGTACAACAGGAAGTAGGAGGGGGGTACAACAGGAAGGAGGAGGGGGGTACAACAGGAAGTAGGAGGGGTGTACAACAGGAAGGAGGAGGGGGGGTACAACAGGAAGTAGGAGGGGGGTACAACAGGAAGGAGGAGGGGGGTACAACAGGAAGTAGGAGGGGGGTACAACAGGAAGGAGGAGGGGGATACAACAGGAAGGAGGAGGGGGGTACAACAGGAAGTAGGAGGGGGGTACAACAGGAAGGAGGAGGGGGTACAACAGGAAGGAGGAGGGGGGTACAACAGGAAGTAGGAGGGTGTTGTTACCGGGGTCGTAGTCTCCGAGCTCTGATTGGACGGTGTAGGAGCCGAGGATGGTGTGAGTTGCGAAGGAACACGGGAGTCGCCCAGAAACGACATCCTGTCTGAGCTGGAGACACAGGAAGTACCTGCAGACAGACAGGAAGTGCTCAGACAGCTGATACAGGTGTGCCAGATCATTGACTGACAGGTGAGTGTTTACCTGGTGATGTCCTCAGACAGCTGGGCGGGGTCGGGGGGGTAAAACTTCACGTTAAACGAGAAGTTCCAGGGAACGCCTGAGAGACAGAAACAGAGCTGTTACCATGGTAACCCTGTAACCACGGTAACCCATTAACAACCCTGTAACCCTACACGGCCCAAAAAGCCCCTAAAGCCCCTCCCTACGCGGCCCACAGAGCTCTCTAAAGCCCCTCCCTCACGCCCCACAGAGCTCTCTAAAGCCCCTCCCCACGCCCCACAGAGCTCTCTAAAGCCCCTCCCTACGCGGCCCACAGAGCTCTCTAAAGCCCCTCCCTACGCGGCCCACAGAGCTCTCTAAAGCCCCTCCCTACGCGGCCCACAGAGCTCTCTAAAGCCCCTCCCCACGCGGCCCACAGAGCTCACTAAAGCCCCTCCCCACGCGGCCCACAGAGCTCACTAAAGCCCCTCCCCACGCGCCCACAGAGCTCACTAAAGCCCCTCCCCACGCCCCACAGAGCTCTAAAGCCCCTCCCTACGCGGCCCACAGAGCTCTCTAAAGCCCCTCCCCACGCGGCCCACAGAGCTCACTAAAGCCCCCCCCACGCGGCCCACAGAGCTCACTAAAGCCCCTCCCGCCGCCCACAGAGCTCTCTAAAGCCCCTCCCTACGCGGCCCACAGAGCTCACTAAAGCCCCTCCCTACGCGGCCCACAGAGCTCTCTAAAGCCCCTCCCTACGCGGCCCACAGAGCTCACTAAAGCCCCTCCCCACGCGGCCCACAGAGCTCTCTAAAGCCCCTCCCTACGCGGCCCACAGAGCTCACTAAAGCCCCTCCCTACGCGGCCCACAGAGCTCTCTAAAGCCCCTCCCTACGCGGCCCACAGAGCTCTCTAAAGCCCTCCCCACGCCCACAGAGCTCACTAAAGCCCCTCCCTACAGCCCACAGAGCTCTCTAAAGCCCCTCCCCACGCCCCACAGAGCTCACTAAAGCCCCTCCCCACGCCCCCACAGAGCTCTAAAGCCCCTCCCTACGTGGCCCACAGAGCTCACTAAAGCCCCTCCCTACGCGGCCCACAGAGCTCTCTAAAGCCCCTCCCCACGCCCCACAGAGCTCACTAAAGCCCCTCCCCACGCCCCACAGAGCTCTCTAAAGCCCCTCCCCACGCCCACAGAGCTCACTAAAGCCCCTCCCTACGCCCACAGAGCTCTCTAAAGCCCCTCCCCACGCCCCCACAGAGCTCTCTAAAGCCCCTCCCCACGCGCCCACAGAGCTCACTAAAGCCCCTCCCTACAGCCCACAGAGCCTCTAAAGCCCCTCCCCACGCCCCACAGAGCTCACTAAAGCCCCTCCCTACGCCCCACAGAGCTCTCTAAAGCCCCTCCCACGCCCCCACAGAGCTCTCTAAAGCCCCTCCCTACGCGCCCACAGAACTCTAAAGCCCCTCCCTACGCGGCCCACAGAGCTCTCTAAAGCCCCTCCCCACGCCCCACAGAGCTCACTAAAGCCCCTCCCACGCGCCCACAGAGCTCACTAAAGCCCCTCCCCACGCCCCCACAGAGCTCACTAAAGCCCCTCCCACGCCCCACAGAGCTCTCTAAAGCCCCTCCCCACGCCCCCACAGAACTCTCTAAAGCCCCTCCCTACGCCCCACAGAGCTCTCTAAAGCCCCTCCCCACGCCGCCCACAGAGCTCACTAAAGCCCCTCCCTACGCGGCCCACAGAGCTCTCTAAAGCCCCTCCCCACGCGGCCCACAGAGCTCTCTAAAGCCCCTCCCCACGCGAGTTAAAAGTGCTTAACTTTTGGTAACTCCATGAATGTCTGGTTCATGAGACTAAACTGACCAATCAGGATCAAGTTTCTAAGATAAAGTGGGCGGAGCTACAGACCTCGGACCTGCTTCTTCATCTCCTTTGATGGATCCAACCAGTTCTATAAGACAGACAGGTTAGCGAGACAGAGATGTTAGACAGACAGACAGGTAACAGAGACAGGCAGGTAAGAGAGACAGACAGACAGACAGACAGACAGGTACCTTGTTGTTGTCAGCGTCTCTGAAGCTCAGAGCGAAGTAATCTCTCTCCAGCAGGTTGACGTGTTCACAGACTTTATTAAACAGCTGAAACCCACGAGCTCGCTTCTACAGACAGAGAGTTTACGTTATATTATAACTATAATAACTCGCGCGAGTTATGAACGCCATGACAGACGGCGGAAGAGCTATGCTGTAGACAGATGGCAAGCTAAATGCGTACGTTTTCATTTGTGTTTGTGTTCTCACATTCACAAGAATGCAGAGTAATCCTCACCAACACAAGCATGTTTATGTATTGCCTTTCTGTTTTAAATGAGTGATACATAAAATTATCCTCAACCAGCTAGCTAGCTAGCTGCCATGCTAACCAGCTGTTCCTGCTAACAGGACCAACCCCATGATGACCCACATAACTAACATCGGTTATTCACTGATCTAGCTACATATCAAAAAAAAGAAAGCCGTTCCCTTGATCACTTTACTTAACACACATACATGCTACGCCGTTAGCGTAGCATCGCATACCTCTAACCCAGCCAGCTACAAAGCATCCAGACTTTTAAAAGCTTTGAGATCAGCACCAGGATATGGGGATACCCCGTTTACAACATGGTGGTACAGATCGTGTGGACTGAAGTCGGGCAGACTCTGCGATTTAATGAGGTCCGCAAAAACGGAGGGAGGAAGAATGAAGGGTCGGAATCCAATCCTGCTATCTCCACCTTCTCCAAATACCTCTCTTTGTGAGCACCTACCAGATGCCCTACCTCGACCGATAACGGCACAACAACTTGTTGATAATATAAGAAGCCATAAAGCCATAAATACAGTTTATTTAGTGTTATGTATTTCAAACTGATTGCTAACTATGAAACTTCCGCTCGTCTACTACACTGTTTAGCCGATGATTTGCCATCCATCATGACGTCATTACGTGGTCGTGGTGACGTATGTGCAAAGGGTTTATATCTTTTAATGGGACAACACTGAAGAAATGACCCTTTGCTACAATGTAAAGTATTAAGTGTCCAGCTTGTATAACAGTGTAAATGTACTGTCCCCTCAAAATAACTCAACACACAGCCATTAATGTCTAAACCACTGGACACTAAAGTCAGTACACCCCTATGTTAAATTCCCATAGAGGCAGGCAGATGGTTATTATAAAGGCCAGTTATTTTATGGATCCAGGATACTATGCATCCTGATAAAGTTCCCTTGGCCTTTGGAATTAAAATACCCCCCCATCATCACATACCCTTCACCATACCTAGAGATTGGAATGGGGTACTTTCCATAAAATCATCTCTCAATGCAAATCACACCAGTTATTAGGTTAACTGAAATCAAACCATGCCAATGTGTTTAGACATTTAGCTGGACACTTAATACTTTAGATTGGAGCAAAGTGTAAATTCTTCAGTGTTGTCTCATTAAAAGATATAATGAAATATTTAGTAAAATGTGTATATATATATATATATATATATTACCTCCACGGTGCAGGTGAACAGCGAGCCGTCCAGCAGCGTGACGCGGCTCTGCATCGTCCTGAAGCTCAGGGCGTTTCTGGCCGGAGAGCGAGCGATGCGACTGCTCGATGACAGCGGACTGGACGAGTCCTCGGCCAATGAGCTGTGAGCGTGGCTTCCCCCTCCCTGTTTGGGTGTGGAGTGGGCGGCGGCTTCAGGGAAAGACTCCGCCTCCTGGGTACCTGGCTCTGTCGTCATCATGATTCACCTGAGACACAGGGACAACACGGTTACCATGGAGACTAATGATGCTGCGAGCTAGAAACAGGATACAGGTCTTTCTAATCACAGCAACTCAAAGGTAAAAAACAACAACTCCCAGGATGCATTTCACTGCAAACAGCCAATCACAGAGCTTCAGACTTTGCGACTCATCAATTATCAAAATAGTTGGAGATTAATTTAAATGAATAATGTTTGCTGCTTGATGATGACATCACCCCAAGTCCCGTGGTTACCATGGTTACCGCCTAATGACCCCCTCCAGCTGCCCGGTGAAGGGTTGCCATGGCAACACATGGGGGTGGGGGGGATTAAAGGGGAGGGACAATCAGATGTAATCTGGATTGAGACAGATGCTCCCGACTCACATCTGAATTATATATTACAACTCAATATTATATTTATATATTCAGACAAAAATAAAATCCCTAAAAACAAAAATATAAAAACATAGTTTGATAAGATTTAAATGATGTTCTTATTATTGTGGTTATACATTCTTATTATATATTATTATTATTATATTATCATTGTATTATTATTATTATATATTATTATTGTTGTTATTATTACACATTCTACACATTTTACACATTCATCCCTCTTCAGATCACAATTTCTTTATTTATTTGTATAGATTATTACAGAGGTACATAATATGTAAATCTATAACGTAGACTTGATGCGGTAGTTTCCGGTCGTCCTGCAGCAGGAAACACCCCGCTGCAACACACACACACACACACACACACACACACACACACACACACACACACACACATATACACACACACACACACACACACACAGACTCTGAGCGGCGGTGATGGAGCAGAATGATGCGCTCTCTTTCTCTCTCTGATCGATAATAAAACATATAATCAGATCTAATCCTCCGTTTAGTTTTTCTGTTTCAGTGAATCAGACAGACAGGCAGATTTACCTGTGTGTGTCTCTCTCTCTCTCTCTCCTCTCCTCCTCGTGCAGGACGCTGCCTCTCTTCCTCCCGGTATCTGACGCTTTTTTTTTTTACTACGTCATCTCTCTCTTTACGACACAACGCACGGCGGCGGGGCGGTGACGTCACGACGCACGGTGTGGGACAGCTGCTTGTATTAAATAGTTTAATGAAGTTTTATTTCATTTGGGATTATTTATGAAAGAGTAAGATCCTTTCAGTTTAACGTGAAACAGCCCCGAAATCACCGTCACCAAACTAAACCAGACTCCATGTAAATAATCAGGACTTTTATCATCGTAAACACACTTCATTCAAAGTGGACAGAAACTAAATAAAACTACCAAAAGCCGCATTGGTTCATCTTTCCACTGTTCCAACAATCACCACTCTGGTTTGGTTGAAATAAACCCTTAATTCATCCATTTACATGTGGAAATATGCTGGCTCTATACACGCTAAAAATCCTGATTATTTACATGGAGTCTGGTGGAGATATGCTGGCTCTATACACGCTAAAAGTCCTGATTATTTACATGGAGTCTGGTGGGTTTTGCGATGGCTTTACTTAACAAAGGTCCGTTATTGCTGCATGTTGTTAGTGTGTAAGGGGCCTCGGCCCCGTTCATACATGTAGGAACCATTATCTAAACTGGTATTAATATGTAAATATATAGTGTGTGTCTCTTTGTGTGTGTGTGTGTGTGTGTGTGCGTGCGTGCGTGCGTGCGTGTTTATGTGTGTGTGTGTGTGTGTGTGTGTGTGTGTTACTCACATTTAGGAGACAGGAAGTTATGGAGGAAGACAGACAAAGCAGAGAGAGAAGACTTTGAGTTAACTTGATTGTTAATGTGAGTACAGTAGTAAAATATATATATATATATATATATATATATATATATATATATATATATATATATATATATATATATTAGGGCTGTCAAAATTCACGCGTTAATTTTTGCGTTAATTTTTTAATATTTAACTCGTTAAAAAAAATTAACGAAATTAACGCAGCTGTGTTTGTTTACTTCATGTGGCGGCTGAGAAACGTAATACATCTACATAACAGCAGGCGGCGCTACTCTGTATTGTTGCCCAAGTAATGAAAACCGGCAGCTGATTGGACGAACGCGTCACATGGGTTTGTTTTCTCCGGATATTGAGAGCCAGACTGTCATGGCGGCCGTTCAGAATACGATCTCATATTGTACTAAAATAGTTCACTGGAACATGTTTCTGGAAACATTTTAAGAGAGAAATAGGCCGTGATGCAGTTGCTGAATCGGTCTTCATTTCAGATCAACAAAGGTCAGTTTAGAAGATTTTCGTCAGATTTTGAGACTAGTCACGTCACCTCACTCCGCTCGCCATTTCCGGGTGATTCCCGACTGCCCCCCCCTCCGACTGAACTCTCGGCTCGTCGGAGATGAACCGAACTCTCGGCTCGTCGGAGATGAACCGAACTCTCGGCTCGTCGGAGATGAGCTGAACTCTCGGCTCGTCGGAGATGAACCGAACTCTCGGCTCGTCGGAGATGAACCGAACTCTCGGCTCGTCGGAGATGAACCGAACTCTCGGCTCGTCGGAGATGAGCCGAACTCTCGGCTCGTCGGAGATGAACCGAACTCTCGGCTCGTTGGAGATGAACTGCTCCTCGTCTGTAAAGTAGACGAGAGCAGGCGACAGCAGCCGGGGACGGGGACAACAATCTGCTCTAAAGTCAGACGTTTCAGCAGCCTTCAGCAGGACTAAATAAGCCAAACTGTTGCTGCTGTTGTTCTGAAAGATATTAAACATTCTGAACTTAGCAAAACCTTTCCTTGTTTGTTTAGCATTTAAATATCCATTATTACAAGCTTCAGTCTCAATTTAAAAAAGCGATTAATCGCGATTAATTACAGCAAATTGTGCAATTAATTAGTTAATTTTGTTTAATCGATTGACAGCCCTAATATATATATATATATATATATATATAACTACTGTACACAGAAACACAAACATGTTTACAACTGATAATCATTTAGCTTTGATTTCATCGTTTCTCCTGAACCCAAAAAACTATCTTAATCACAATACAGTAACAACAACACACACAAGTTAAGATGAATGTTGCGGAGTAACTAAAGTAACTAGTAACTAAAGCTGTAACAGATGAATGTAGCGGAGTAACTAAAGTAACTAGTAACTAAAGCTGTAACAGATGAATGTAGCGGAGTAACTAAAGTAACTAGTAACTAAAGCTATAACATGAATGTAGCGGAGGAACTAAAGTAACTAGTAACTAAAGCTGTAACTGATGAATCTAGAGGAGTAACTAAAGTAACTAGTAACTAAAGCTGGAACAGATGAATGTAGCGGAGTAACTAAAGTAACTAGTAACTAAAGCTGAAACAGATGAATGTAGAAGAGTAACTAAAGTAACTACTAACTAAAGCTGTAACAGATGAATGTAGTGGAGTAACTAAAGTTACTAGTAACTAAAGCTGGAACAGATTAATGTAGCGGAGTAACTAAAGTAACTAGTAACTAAAGCTGTAACAGATGAATGTAGCGGAGTAACTAAAGTAACTAGTAACTAAAGCTGTAACATGAATGTAGCGGAGGAACTAAAGTAACTAGTAACTAAAGCTGTAACTGATGAATCTAGAGGAGTAACTAAAGTAACTAGTAACTAAAGCTGGAACAGATGAATGTAGCGGAGTAACTAAAGTAGCTAGTAACTAAAGCTGAAACAGATGAATGTAGAAGAGTAACTAAAGTAACTAGTAACTAAAGCTGTAACAGATGAATGTAGTGGAGTAACTAAAGTTACTAGTAACTAAAGCTGGAACAGATTAATGTAGCGGAGTAACTAAAGTAACTAGTAACTAAAGCTGTAACAGATGAATGTAGCGGAGTAACTAAAGTAACTAGTAACTAAAGCTGAAACAGATGAATGTAGAAGAGTAACTAAAGTAACTAGTAACTAAAGCTGTAACAGATGAATGTAGTGGAGTAACTAAAGTAACTATTAACTAAAGCTGTAACAGATTAATGTAGCGGAGTAACTAAAGTAACTAGTAACTAAAGCTGTAACAGATGAATGTAGCAGAGTAACTAAAGTAACTAGTAACTAAAGCTGAAACAGATGAATGTAGAGGAGTAACTAAAGTAACTAGTAACTAAAGCTGTAACAGATGAATGTAGCGGAGTAACTAAAGTAACTAGTAACTAAAGCTGTAACATGAATGTAGCGGAGGAACTAAAGTAACTAGTAACTAAAGCTGTAACTGATGAATCTAGAGGAGTAACTAAAGTAACTAGTAACTAAAGCTGGAACAGATGAATGTAGCGGAGTAACTAAAGTAACTAGTAACTAAAGCTGAAACAGATGAATGTAGAAGAGTAACTAAAGTAACTACTAACTAAAGCTGTAACAGATGAATGTAGTGGAGTAACTAAAGTTACTAGTAACTAAAGCTGGAACAGATTAATGTAGCGGAGTAACTAAAGTAACTAGTAACTAAAGCTGTAACAGATGAATGTAGCGGAGTAACTAAAGTAACTAGTAACTAAAGCTGAAACAGATGAATGTAGAAGAGTAACTAAAGTAACTAGTAACTAAAGCTGTAACAGATGAATGTAGTGGAGTAACTAAAGTAACTAGTAACTAAAGCTGTAACAGATTAATGTAGCGGAGTAACTAAAGTAACTAGTAACTAAAGCTGTAACAGATGAATGTAGTGGAGTAACTAAAGTTACTAGTAACTAAAGCTGTAACAGATGAATGTAGTGGAGTAACTAAAGTAACTAGTAACTAAAGCTGTAACAGATTAATGTAGCGGAGTAACTAAAGTAAGTAGTAACTAAAGCTGTAACAGATGAATCTAGAGGAGTAACTAAAGTAACTAGTAACTAAAGCTGGAACAGATGAATGTAGCGGAGTAACTAAAGTAACTAGTAACTAAAGCTGAAACAGATGAATGTAGAAGAGTAACTAAAGTAACTACTAACTAAAGCTGTAACAGATGAATGTAGTGGAGTAACTAAAGTAACTAGTAACTAAAGCTGTAACAGATTAATGTAGCGGAGTAACTAAAGTAACTAGTAACTAAAGCTGTAACAGATGAATGTAGTGGAGTAACTAAAGTTACTAGTAACTAAAGCTGTAACAGATGAATGTAGCGGAGTAACTAAAGTTACTAGTAACTAAAGCTGTAACAGATGAATGTAGCGGAGTAACTAAAGTAACTAGTAACTAAAGTAACTAGTAAGTAAAGCTGGAACAGATGAATGTAGAGGAGTAACTAAAGTAACTAGTAACTAAAGCTGTAACAGATGAATGTAGCGGAGTAACTAAAGTAACTAATAACTAAAGCTGTAACAGATGAATTTAGCGGAGTAACTAAAGTAACTAGTAACTAAAGCTGGAACAGATGAATGTAGAGGAGTAACTAAAGTAACTAGTAACTAAAGCTGTAACAGATGAATGTAGTGGAGTAACTAAAGTAACTAGTAACTAAAGCTGTAACAGATGAATGTAGCGGAGTAACTAAAGTAACTAGTAACTAAAGTAACTAGTAAGTAAAGCTGTGACAGATGAATGTAGCGGAGTAACTAAAGTAACTAGTAACTAAAGCTGTAACAGATGAATGTAGCGGAGTAACTAAAGTAGCTAGTAACTAAAGCTGAAACAGATGAATGTAGCAGAGTAACTAAAGTAACTAGTAACTAAAGCTGTAACAGATGAATGTAGTGGAGTAACTAAAGTAACTAGTAACTAAAGCTGAAACAGATGAATGTAGCGGAGTAACTGAAGTAACTAGTAACTAAAGCTGTAACAGATGAATGTAGTGGAGTAACTAAAGTAACTAGTAACTAAAGCTGAAACAGAAGAATGTAGCGGAGTAACTAAAGTAACTAGTAACTAAAGCTGTAACAGGTGAATGTAGCGGAGTAACTAAAGTAACTAGTAACTAAAGTAACTAGTAAGTAAAGCTGGAACAGATGAATGTAGAGGAGTAACTAAAGTAACTAGTAACTAAAGCTGAAACAGATGAATGTAGCGGAGTAACTAAAGTAACTAGTAACTAAAGCTGTAACAGATGAATGTAGCGGAGTAACTAAAGTAACTAGTAACTAAAGCTGTAACAGATGAATGTAGCAGAGTAACTAAAGTAACTAATAACTAAAGCTGTAACAGATGAATGTAGCGGAGTAACTAAAGTAACTAGTAACTAAAGCTGTAACAGATGAATGTAGCAGAGTAACTAAAGTAACTAGTAACTAAAGCTGAAACAGATGAATGTAGCAGAGTAACTAAAGTAACTAGTAACTAAAGCTGAAACAGATGAATGTAGAGGAGTAACTAAAGTAACTAGTAACTAAAGCTGTAACAGATGAATGTAGCGGAGTAACTAAAGTAACTAGTAACTAAAGCTGTACCAGATGAATGTAGAGGAGTAACTAAAGTAACTAGTAACTAAAGCTGTACCAGATGAATGTAGCAGAGTAACTAAAGTAACTAGTAACTAAAGCTGAAACAGATGAATGTAGAGGAGTAACTAAAGTAACTAGTAACTAAAGCTGTAACAGATGAATGTAGAGGAGTAACTAAAGTAACTAGTAACTAAAGCTGTACCAGATGAATGTAGAGGAGTAACTAAAGTAACTAGTAACTAAAGCTGTACCAGATGAATGTAGCAGAGTAGAAGTAGAAAGTGACATGAAAAGAAAAGACTCAAGTAAAGTACAAGTACCTCAACATGTGGACTGAAGTACAGTACTGGAGTACATGTACTTAGTTACATTACACCACTCTCATACATCAGAGCTCTTGTTACATCAGAACTCTCGTTACATCAGAGCTCTCGTTACATCAGAGCTCTCATACATCAGAGCTCTCGTTACATCAGAGCTCTCGTTACATCAGAGCTCTCATACATCAGAGCTCTCGTTACATCAGAGCTCTCGTTACATCAGAGCTCTCGTTACATCAGAGCTCTCGTTACCTCAGAACTCTCATACATCGGGCTCTCATACATCAGAGCTCTCGTTACATCAGAGCTCTCGTTACATCAGAGCTCTCGTTACATCAGAGCTCTTGTTACATCAGAACTCTCATACATCAGAGTGTGTTACCTGTGCAGGTGTTCAGAAGTCTCAGGATGAGGACGATGAAGATGAAGATTTAAAAGGATTCCTGCAGCTTGTGTTCCTCTTCCTCTCTCTCAGTCTCCGTCCTGTCTGTTGTTCAGATGGATTAGTGTTATTAGCCCCGCCCCCACAGATTATCCCCCTCCCCCCACCCCTTCCAGCTGTTTGCACTCTGTCCTGATGGGCTCCCTGCAGGGGACTGTGGGATTTGTAGTGTTGAGGTCAACGGAGGGGATCAGACATCAAAGAATTTAATGATTGCAGAAAAACGCACACGCACACACACATACATACACACACACACACATACACGCACCCACACACACACATGCACACACACAAACACACGCACGCACACACACACACACACACTCAGACAGAGAGACAGACAGTTCCTGTTAGTATTTAGTCCCATCTGTCTCGCTGCACACAGAGAGACTATGAGGCTGAGGGTTAGGGTTCATCCCCTGGTTGGGAATCTGGCTGTAGTTAGTTGGTTTGTTTAGACAGGTCAGGGTCCGGTTAGGGCTGAGAGGTTTATAGCTGTATGTTAGGGTCCGGTTAGGGCTGAGAGGTTTATAGCTGTATGTTAGGGTCCGGTTAGGGCTGAGAGGTTTATAGCTGTATGTTAGGGTCAGGTTTAGGGCTGAGAGGTTTGTAGCTGTATGTTAGGGTCAGGTTAGGGCTGAGATGTTTATAGCTGTATGTTAGGGTCAGGTTAGGGCTGAGAGGTTTATAGCTGTATGTTAGGGTCAGGTTAGGGCTGAGAGGTTTATAGCTGTATGTTAGGGTCCGGTTAGGGCTGAGAGGTTTATAGCTGTATGTTAGGGTCAGGTTAGGGCTGAGAGGTTTGTAGCTGTATGTTAGGGTCAGGTTAGGGCTGAGAGGTTTGTAGCTGTATGTTAGGGTCAGGTTAGGGCTGAGATGTTTATAGCTGTATGTTAGGGTCCGGTTAGGGCTGAGAGGTTTATAGCTGTATGTTAGGGTCAGGTTTAGGGCTGAGAGGTTTGTAGCTGTATGTTAGGGTCAGGTTAGGGCTGAGATGTTTATAGCTGTATGTTAGGGTCAGGTTAGGGCTGAGATGTTTATAGCTGTATGTTAGGGTCAGGTTAGGGCTGAGAGGTTTATAGCTGTATGTTAGGGTCAGGTTAGGGCTGAGAGGTTTGTAGCTGTATGTTAGGGTCAGGTTTAGGGCTGAGAGGTTTGTAGCTGTATGTTAGGGTCAGGTTAGGGCTGAGAGGTTTGTAGCTGTATGTTAGGGTCAGGTTAGGGCTGAGAGGTTTGTAGCTGTATGTTAGGGTCAGGTTAGGGCTGAGAGGTTTGTAGCTGTATGTTAGGGTCCGGTTAGGGCTGAGATGTTTATAGCTGTATGTTAGGGTCAGGTTAGGGCTGAGAGGTTTGTAGCTGTATGTTAGGGTCAGGTTTAGGGCTGAGAGGTTTGTAGCTGTATGTTAGGGTCAGGTTAGGGCTGAGAGGTTTATAGCTGTATGTTAGGGTCAGGTTTAGGGCTGAGAGGTTTGTAGCTGTATGTTAGGGCTGAGGTTTATAGCTGTGAGGGTTTTATAGCTGTATGTTAGGGTCAGGTTAGGGCTGAGAGGTTTGTAGCTGCAGGTGGAGGCAGCAGCCAGCAGAGGGAGACACACACCCAGAGAGACACAGAAACATTCACACTGAGGGCTAGATTTATCAAGCCGTTTGCGTCTGTTTCCAGGCGCTAATTGGTCGCAAAGACGGACGTAACCGATGCGGGCTGTTTACTAACAGGGACACTTGGGTAAAACCACAGATTTTCTGCCACATGAGCGAGAAGAGACAAGTTGTGCTTTCAATATGCGTTCGTGGGAGGGTCGTGGGGAAAGTGGGAGTTCCACCCAAAAAGGTGGGAGGATAAGCGCAAAGTGCGCCTAATTATATATTCCGTGGTATTTACAAAGACTGTCAGTAAGAGCGCGTCTCTCTTCTGCGGGGGAAATTCTCCGCCTCTTAAAAGCAGGTCCAAACCAGCCGCAGTCGAGTTTCCTCGTAGACCTTCATGCCGCTGGTGAAATGGCAACAGTAATCTGAGCAAGACGAAGACATAGGCCAGGCTGAAAATATTTCTAACACAAGAATCACACTTTGTCAGTGAACACAACATCATTTAGCGTTACAGATCAAGCAGCCATGCAATATTAGAGTTACTGGAAGAAATCAAAGATGAAATAGAATCTCCCACTCAGCGTTCACATCCCATTCCAGCAGTTGTTAAACTCCTCGCTACATTACACATACTGGCAGCAGGATCATTTAAACAGTCCTAGCATCAGCAGTGGGAATATCGCAGTCTTCACTCAGCCGTATCGTAGCACAAGTATCGCTTCACTACAGCGCAATTCACGGTCTAGTGGGCGGAGAAAGACGCTGATTGGCTGATGGGTGTCAGGGTTGATAAATACTACGCAAAATGTGGAAGCATAGCGTGAGCTATTACAGAACTCGCATAAACAGACGCAGCGCAAACTGCGCTAGTGTTAGTAAATCAGGCCCTGAGAGTCTTAAAACTCACACACGCTGTCACTGACATTACTAGTTCCTGTTCCATATAAAACATATATAATGACATATATAATAACATCATGGACCGACAGAGAGCCTCATTTTGATACTCTCAGAGTATAAGAATCAGAATCAGAAAAGCTTTATTGCCAAGTACATTTTTTACACATACAAGGAATTTGTTTTGGTGTCGTAGGTGCATGTCACACATTATCTAAAATAAGTTAAACAAACAGGTTAACAGAACAGACAATATAGGTATAAATATATAAATATTATACACACAGGATGTAATAAAATAAGAGTAAGAATTAAGATAAAAAGAGCAGATTAAGTACAGTGGCATGTAGAGCCAGAAGTGGGTGTGGGGAGAGTCAGGGTGGTTTCCGGGCCTTGTTGATAAGGCTAGTGGCTGAGAGGAAAAACAATTCTATAGACAACACCTTTATTCATTTATTCATTCATTCATTCATTCATTCATAACATGCATGAATGAAAAAAAAAGCAACAGGAAGAAGAAAATCTTATTGTACAAAAAGCTGTCCTTGTGAGGTGAGGTTTTGGTCCTGATGGACCTCAGCCTCCTGCCAGAGGGGAGTGGCTCAAAGAGTCTGTGTCCGGGGTGGGACGGGTCGGCCACAATCTTTCCAGCACGCTTAAGGTCCTGGTGGCGTAAAGGTCCTGGAGCGGCGGCAGGTTGCAGCCAATCAGCTTCTCAGCTGACCGAATGACACGCTGCAGTCTGCCCATAATCATAAGATGTGATTATGAATGTAATGTTCAGTCTGTGTGTTCTCTGGCTGTGTGAAAAGAAACCAGCTGCAGTGTTTGCCCCACGGTGTTACTGCAGTGTTTGCCCCACGGTGTTACTGCAGTGTTTGCCCCACGGTGTTACTGCAGTGTTTGCCCCACGGTGTTACTGCAGTGTTTGCCCCACGGTGTTACTGCAGTGTTTGCCCCACGGTGTTACTGCAGTGTTTGCCCCAGCGTGTTACTGCAGTGTTTGCCCCACGGTGTTACTGCAGTGTTTGCCCCAGCGTGTTACTGCAGTGTTTGCCCCACGGTGTTACTGCAGTGTTTGCCCCACGGTGTTACTGCAGTGTTTGCCCCAGCGTGTTACTGCAGTGTTTGCCCCAGTGTGTTACTGCAGTGTTTGCCCCAGCGTGTTACTGCAGTGTTTGCCCCAGCGTATTGCTGCAGTGTTTGCCCCAGCGTGTTACTGCAGTGTTTGCCCCAGCGTGTTACTGCAGTGTTTGCCCCAGCATGTTACTGCAGTGTTTGCCCCAGCGTGTTACTGCAGTGTTTGCCCCACGGTGTTACTGCAGTGTTTGCCCCAGCGTGTTACTGCAGTGTTTGCCCCAGCGTGTTACTGCAGTGTTTGCCCCACGGTGTTACTGCAGTGTTTGCCCCAGCGTGTTACTGCAGTGTTTGCCCCAGCATGTTACTGCAGTGTTTGCCCCAGCGTGTTACTGCAGTGTTTGCCCCAGCGTGTTGCTCCCTAACCTGCAGTGTTTGTCCCAGCATGTTACTGCAGTTTTTGCCCCAGCGTGTTACTGCAGTGTTTGCCCCAGCATGTTACTGCAGTGTTTGCCCCAGCGTGTTACTGCAGTGTTTGCCCCAGCGTGTTGCTCCCTAACCTGCAGTGTTTGTCCCAGCATGTTACTGCAGTTTTGCCCCAGCGTGTAACTGCAGTGTTTGCCCCAGCATGTTACTGCAGTGTTTGCCCCAGCGTGTTACTGCAGTGTTTGCCCCAGCGTGTTACTGCAGTGTTTGCCCCAGCGTGTTGCTCCCTAAGCCTGCAGTGTTTGCCCCAGTGTGTTACTGCAGTGTTTGCCCCAGCGTGTTACTGCAGTGTTTGCCCCAGTGTATTGCTGCAGTGTTTGCCCCAGCGTGTTACTGCAGTGTTTGCCCCACGGTGTTACTGCAGTGTTTGCCCCAGCGTGTTACTGCAGTGTTTGCCCCACGGTGTTACTGCAGTGTTTGCCCCAGCGTGTTACTGCAGTGTTTGCCCCAGTGTGTTACTGCAGTGTTTGCCCCAGCGTGTTACTGCAGTGTTTGCCCCAGGGTGTTACTGCAGTGTTTGCCCCAGCGTGTTACTGCAGTGTTTGCCCCAGGGTGTTACTGCAGTGTTTGCCCCAGCGTGTTACTGCAGTGTTTGCCCAAGCGTGTTACTGCAGTGTTTGCCCCAGCGTGTTACTGTAGTGTTTGCCCCAGCGTGTTGCTCCCTAAGCCTGCAGTGTTTGCCCCAGCATGTTACTGCAGTGTTTGCCCCAGCGTGTTACTGCAGTGTTTGCCCCAGCGTGTTGCTCCCTAAGCCTGCAGTGTTTGCCCCAGCATGTTACTGCAGTTTTTGCCCCAGCGTGTTACTGCAGTGTTTGCCCCAGCATGTTACTGCAGTGTTTGCCCCAGCGTGTTACTGCAGTGTTTGCCCCAGCGTGTTGCTCCCTAAGCCTGCAGTGTTTGTCCCAGCATGTTACTGCAGTGTTTGCCCCAGCGTATTGCTCCCTAAGCCTTTAGAAAGACTTGGTGGTCATATGTTTGCCCCAGAATGTTGCTCCCTAAGCCTGCAGTGTTTGCCCCAGCATGTTACTGCAGTGTTTGCCCCAGTGTGTTACTGCAGTGTTTGCCCCAGTGTGTTACTGCAGTGTTTGCCCCAGCGTGTTACTGTAGTGTTTGCCCCAGCATGTTACTGCAGTGTTTGCCCCAGCGTGTTGCTCCCTAAGCCTTTAGAAAGACTTGGTGGTCATATGTTTGCCCCGTCATGTTACTGCAGTGTTTGCCCCAGCGTGTTGCTGCCTAAGCCTGCAATGTTTGCCCCAGCGTGTTACTGCAGTGTTTGCCCCAGCGTGTTGCTCCCTAAGCCTTCAGAAAGACTTGGTGGTCATATGTTTGCCCCAGCATGTTACTGCAGTGTTTGCCCCAGCGTGTTACTGCAGTGTTTGCCCCAACGTGTTACTGCAGTGTTTGCCCCAGCGTGTTACTGCAGTGTTTGCCCCAGCATGTTACTGCAGTGTTTGCCCCAGCGTGTTGCTCCCTAAGCCTTTAGAAAGACTTGGTGGTCATATGTTTGCCCCAGCATGTTACTGCAGTGTTTGCCCCAACGTGTTACTGCAGTGTTTGCCCCAGTGTGTTACTGCAGTGTTTGCCCCAGCGTGTTACTGCAGTGTTTGCCCCAGCGTGTTACTGCAGTGTTTGCCCCAGCGTGTTACTGCAGTGTTTGCCCCAGCGTGTTGCTGCAGTGTTTGCCCCAGCGTGTTGCTGCAGTGTTTGCCCCAGCGTGTTGCTGCAGTGTTTGCCCCAGCGTGTTGCTGCAGTGTTTGCCCCAGCGTGTTACTGCAGTGTTTGCCCCAGCATTTTACTGCAGTGTTTGCCCCAGCATGTTACTGCAGTGTTTGCCCCAGCGTGTTACTGCAGTGTTTGCCCCAGCATGTTACTGCAGTGTTTGCCCCAGTGTGTTACTGTAGTGTTTGCCCCAGCGTGTTACTGCAGTGTTTGCCCCAGCATGTTACTGCAGTGTTTGCCCCAGTGTGTTACTGCAGTGTTTGCCCCAGCGTGTTACTGCAGTGTTTGCCCCAGCATGTTACTGCAGTGTTTGCCCCAGTGTGTTACTGCAGTGTTTGCCCCAGTGTGTTACTGCAGTGTTTGCCCCAGCATGTTACTGCAGTGTTTGCCCCAGCATGTTACTGCAGTGTTTGCCCCAGTGTGTTACTGCAGTGTTTGCCCCAGTGTGTTACTGCAGTGTTTGCCCCAGGATGTTACTGCAGTGTTTGCCCCAGCGTGTTACTGCAGTGTTTGCCCCAGCGTGTTACTGCAGTGTTTGCCCCAGTGTGTTACTGCAGTGTTTGCCCCAGTGTGTTACTGCAGTGTTTGCCCCAGCATGGTACTGCAGTGTTTGCCCCAGCATGTTACTGCAGTGTTTGCCCCAGCCTGTTACTGCAGTGTTTGCCCCAGTGTGTTACTGCAGTGTTTGCCCCAGCATGGTACTGCAGTGTTTTCCCCAGTGTGTTACTGCAGTGTTTGCCCCAGCGTGTTACTGCAGTGTTTGCCCCAGTGTGTTACTGCAGTGTTTGCCCCAGCATGGTACTGCAGTGTTTTCCCCAGTGTGTTACTGCAGTGTTTGCCCCAGCGTGTTGCTGCAGTGTTTGCCCCAGCGTGTTGCTGCAGTGTTTGCCCCAGCATGTTACTGCAGTGTTTGCCCCAGCATGTTACTGCAGTGTTTGCCCCAGCATGTTACTGCAGTGTTTGCCCCAGCGTGTTACTGCAGTGTTTGCCCCAGCGTGTTACTGTAGTGTTTGCCCCAGCGTGTTACTGCAGTGTTTGCCCCAGCATGTTACTGCAGTGTTTGCCCCAGTGTGTTACTGTAGTGTTTGCCCCAGTGTGTTACTGCAGTGTTTGCCCCAGTGTGTTACTGCAGTGTTTGCCCCAGCATGGTACTGTAGTGTTTGCCCCAGCATGTTACTGCAGTGTTTGCCCCAGCGTGTTGCTCCCTAAGCCTTTAGAAAGACTTGGTGGTCATATGTTTGCCCCGTCATGTTACTGCAGTGTTTGCCCCAGCGTGTTGCTGCCTAAGCCTGCAGTGTTTGCCCCAGCGTGTTACTGCAGTGTTTGCCCCAGCGTTTTGCTCCCTAAGCCTTCAGAAAGACTTGGTGGTCATATGTTTGCCCCAGCATGTTACTGCAGTGTTTGCCCCAGCGTGTTACTGCAGTGTTTGCCCCAACGTGTTACTGCAGTGTTTGCCCCAGCGTGTTACTGCAGTGTTTGCCCCAGCATGTTACTGCAGTGTTTGCCCCAGCGTGTTGCTCCCTAAGCCTTTAGAAAGACTTGGTGGTCATATGTTTGCCCCAGCATGTTACTGCAGTGTTTGCCCCAACGTGTTACTGCAGTGTTTGCCCCAGTGTGTTACTGCAGTGTTTGCCCCAGTGTGTTACTGCAGTGTTTGCCCCAGCGTGTTACTGCAGTGTTTGCCCCAGCGTGTTACTGCAGTGTTTGCCCCAGCGTGTTGCTGCAGTGTTTGCCCCAGCGTGTTGCTGCAGTGTTTGCCCCAGCGTGTTGCTGCAGTGTTTGCCCCAGCGTGTTACTGCAGTGTTTGCCCCAGCGTGTTACTGCAGTGTTTGCCCCAGCGTGTTACTGCAGTGTTTGCCCCAGTGTGTTACTGCAGTGTTTGCCCCAGTGTGTTACTGCAGTGTTTGCCCCAGCATGGTACTGCAGTGTTTGCCCCAGCATGTTACTGCAGTGTTTGCCCCAGCCTGTTACTGCAGTGTTTGCCCCAGTGTGTTACTGCAGTGTTTGCCCCAGCATGGTACTGCAGTGTTTTCCCAGTGTGTTACTGCAGTGTTTGCCCCAGCGTGTTACTGCAGTGTTTGCCCCAGTGTGTTACTGCAGTGTTTGCCCCAGCATGGTACTGCAGTGTTTTCCCCAGTGTGTTACTGCAGTGTTTGCCCCAGCGTGTTGCTGCAGTGTTTGCCCCAGCGTGTTGCTGCAGTGTTTGCCCCAGCATGTTACTGCAGTGTTTGCCCCAGCATGTTACTGCAGTGTTTGCCCCAGCATGTTACTGCAGTGTTTGCCCCAGCGTGTTACTGCAGTGTTTGCCCCAGCGTGTTACTGTAGTGTTTGCCCCAGCGTGTTACTGCAGTGTTTGCCCCAGCATGTTACTGCAGTGTTTGCCCCAGTGTGTTACTGTAGTGTTTGCCCCAGTGTGTTACTGCAGTGTTTGCCCCAGTGTGTTACTGCAGTGTTTGCCCCAGCATGGTACTGTAGTGTTTGCCCCAGCATGTTACTGCAGTGTTTGCCCCAGCGTGTTGCTCCCTAAGCCTTTAGAAAGACTTGGTGGTCATATGTTTGCCCCGTCATGTTACTGCAGTGTTTGCCCCAGCGTGTTGCTGCCTAAGCCTGCAGTGTTTGCCCCAGCGTGTTACTGCAGTGTTTGCCCCAGCGTTTTGCTCCCTAAGCCTTCAGAAAGACTTGGTGGTCATATGTTTGCCCCAGCATGTTACTGCAGTGTTTGCCCCAGCGTGTTACTGCAGTGTTTGCCCCAACGTGTTACTGCAGTGTTTGCCCCAGCGTGTTACTGCAGTGTTTGCCCCAGCATGTTACTGCAGTGTTTGCCCCAGCGTGTTGCTCCCTAAGCCTTTAGAAAGACTTGGTGGTCATATGTTTGCCCCAGCATGTTACTGCAGTGTTTGCCCCAACGTGTTACTGCAGTGTTTGCCCCAGTGTGTTACTGCAGTGTTTGCCCCAGTGTGTTACTGCAGTGTTTGCCCCAGCGTGTTACTGCAGTGTTTGCCCCAGCGTGTTACTGCAGTGTTTGCCCCAGCGTGTTGCTGCAGTGTTTGCCCCAGCGTGTTGCTGCAGTGTTTGCCCCAGCGTGTTGCTGCAGTGTTTGCCCCAGCGTGTTACTGCAGTGTTTGCCCCAGCATGTTACTGCAGTGTTTGCCCCAGCATGTTACTGCAGTGTTTGCCCCAGCGTGTTACTGCAGTGTTTGCCCCAGCATGTTACTGCAGTGTTTGCCCCAGTGTGTTACTGTAGTGGTTGCCCCAGCGTGTTACTGCAGTGTTTGCCCCAGCATGTTACTGCAGTGTTTGACCCAGCATGTTACTGCAGTGTTTGCCCCAGTGTGTTACTGCAGTGTTTGCCCCAGTGTGTTACTGCAGTGTTTGCCCCAGGATGTTACTGCAGTGTTTGCCCCAGCGTGTTACTGCAGTGTTTGCCCCAGCGTGTTACTGCAGTGTTTGCCCCAGTGTGTTACTGCAGTGTTTGCCCCAGTGTGTTACTGCAGTGTTTGCCCCAGCATGGTACTGCAGTGTTTGCCCCAGCATGTTACTGCAGTGTTTGCCCCAGCATGTTACTGCAGTGTTTGCCCCAGTGTGTTACTGCAGTGTTTGCCCCAGCATGGTACTGCAGTGTTTTCCCCAGTGTGTTACTGCAGTGTTTGCCCCAGCGTGTTACTGCAGTGTTTGCCCCAACGTGTTACTGCAGTGTTTGCCCCAGCGTGTTACTGCAGTGTTTGCCCCAGCATGTTACTGCAGTGTTTGCCCCAGCGTGTTGCTCCCTAAGCCTTTAGAAAGACTTGGTGGTCATATGTTTGCCCCAGCATGTTACTGCAGTGTTTGCCCCAACGTGTTACTGCAGTGTTTGCCCCAGTGTGTTACTGCAGTGTTTGCCCCAGTGTGTTACTGCAGTGTTTGCCCCAGCGTGTTACTGCAGTGTTTGCCCCAGCGTGTTACTGCAGTGTTTGCCCCAGCGTGTTGCTGCAGTGTTTGCCCCAGCGTGTTGCTGCAGTGTTTGCCCCAGCGTGTTGCTGCAGTGTTTGCCCCAGCGTGTTACTGCAGTGTTTGCCCCAGCATGTTACTGCAGTGTTTGCCCCAGCATGTTACTGCAGTGTTTGCCCCAGCGTGTTACTGCAGTGTTTGCCCCAGCATGTTACTGCAGTGTTTGCCCCAGTGTGTTACTGTAGTGTTTGCCCCAGCGTGTTACTGCAGTGTTTGCCCCAGCATGTTACTGCAGTGTTTGCCCCAGCATGTTACTGCAGTGTTTGCCCCAGTGTGTTACTGCAGTGTTTGCCCCAGTGTGTTACTGCAGTGTTTGCCCCAGGATGTTACTGCAGTGTTTGCCCCAGCGTGTTACTGCAGTGTTTGCCCCAGCGTGTTACTGCAGTGTTTGCCCCAGTGTGTTACTGCAGTGTTTGCCCCAGTGTGTTACTGCAGTGTTTGCCCCAGCATGGTACTGCAGTGTTTGCCCCAGCATGTTACTGCAGTGTTTGCCCCAGCATGTTACTGCAGTGTTTGCCCCAGTGTGTTACTGCAGTGTTTGCCCCAGCATGGTACTGCAGTGTTTTCCCCAGTGTGTTACTGCAGTGTTTGCCCCAGCGTGTTACTGCAGTGTTTGCCCCAGTGTGTTACTGCAGTGTTTGCCCCAGCATGGTACTGCAGTGTTTTCCCCAGCGTGTTACTGCAGTGTTTGCCCCAGCGTGTTGCTGCAGTGTTTGCCCCAGCGTGTTGCTGCAGTGTTTGCCCCAGCATGTTACTGCAGTGTTTGCCCCAGCATGTTACTGCAGTGTTTGCCCCAGCATGGTACTGCAGTGTTTTCCCCAGTGTGTTACTGCAGTGTTTGCCCCAGCGTGTTGCTGCAGTGTTTGCCCCAGCGTGTTGCTGCAGTGTTTGCCCCAGCATGTTACTGCAGTGTTTGCCCCAGCATGTTACTGCAGTGTTTGCCCCAGCATGTTACTGCAGTGTTTGCCCCAGCATGTTACTGCAGTGTTTGCCCCAGTGTGTTACTGTAGTGTTTGCCCCAGCGTGTTACTGCAGTGTTTGCCCCAGTGTGTTACTGTAGTGTTTGCCCCAGTATGTTACTGCAGTGTTTGCCCCAGTGTGTTACTGCAGTGTTTGCCCCAGCATGGTACTGCAGTGTTTGCCCCAGCATGTTACTGCAGTGTTTGCCCCAGTGTGTTACTGCAGTGTTTGCCCCAGCGTGTTACTGCAGTGTTTGCCCCAGCATGTTACTGCAGTGTTTGCCCCAGCGTGTTACTGCAGTGTTTGCCCCAGCGTGTTACTGCAGTGTTTGCCCCAGTGTGTTACTGCAGTGTTTGCCCCAGCATGTTACTGCAGTGTTTGCCCCAGTGTGTTACTGCAGTGTTTGCCCCAGCATGGTACTGTAGTGTTTGCCCCAGCGTGTTACTGCAGTGTTTGCCCCAGTGTGTTACTGCAGTGTTTGCCCCAGTGTGTTACTGCAGTGTTTGCCCCAGTGTGTTACTGCAGTGTTTGCCCCAGCATGTTACTGCAGTGTTTGCCCCAGTGTGTTACTGCAGTGTTTGCCCCAGCATGTTACTGCAGTGTTTGCCCCAGCGTGTTACTGCAGTGTTTGCCCCAGCGTGTTACTGCAGTGTTTGCCCCAGTGTGTTACTGCAGTGTTTGCCCCAGTGTGTTACTGCAGTGTTTGCCCCAGTGTGTTACTGCAGTGTTTGCCCCAGTGTGTTACTGCAGTGTTTGCCCCAGCATGTTACTGCAGTGTTTGCCCCAGTGTGTTACTGCAGTGTTTGCCCCAGCATGTTACTGCAGTGTTTGCCCCAGTGTGTTACTGCAGTGTTTGCCCCAGCATGTTACTGCAGTGTTTGCCCCAGTGTGTTACTGCAGTGTTTGCCCCAGCATGTTACTGCAGTGTTTGCCCCAGCATGTTACTGCAGTGTTTGCCCCAGTGTGTTACTGCAGTGTTTGCCCCAGCATGTTACTGCAGTGTTTGCCCCAGTGTGTTACTGCAGTGTTTGCCCCAGCATGTTACTGCAGTGTTTGCCCCAGTGTGTTACTGCAGTGTTTGCCCCAGCATGTTACTGCAGTGTTTGCCCCAGTGTGTTACTGCAGTGTTTGCCCCAGCATGGTACTTGGTGGTCATATGTTCAGATGTCCAGTTAGCTTTCAGCTCTGACTTACAGGACCTTGTGGAAATCATGTGTTCATCACCTTTGTTGTTTGCATCTCTTGTTTTAAATGTCTGTCGCTTTGTGACTCAGAATATGATCATTAGTTAAACTCTTTTATTTATTTAAATCATTTAATTCAACTTCTGTTGTTGCCAGGATGAAGTCAACATGTCACACATTCACTCAACAGTAAGTTCATCTTCTTATTTTATTTATTTATCATGTCTGGAGGGGGCAGAATGATATTATCCTCCCGGAGGCTTTTGATTGGCCGAGGCAGCTGTCAGTCAGTGGGGGCGGGGCCGGTGAGGGGGCGGGGCCTGTGGATCCTCGGAGTGTCGGCGTGTTGTTCAGCAGAGAGACTCCTAGGAGGAGAAGAGAAGAAAGGAGAAGTTATATACCCAACGGCGGTTGTTTCTGCAGAGAAGAGGGAGAAGGAGAAGAAGGACATTAAGAGACAAAAGGAAAAGAAGGAAAAGCAGGAGGAGAAGAGACAGAACTAGAAGAAGGAGAAGAAGAAGGAGATTAAGAGACTAAAGGAAAAGGAGAAGAACTACAAGAAGTTTTAGTTAGTTTTTCTCTAGAAAATTTAACTTTTGCTGCGAGATTCAAGAGACTCAAAACCTGTCTGTCTGTCTGCCTGTCTACTTGTCTGCCTGTCTACTTGTCTGCCTGTCTGCCTGCCTGTCTGCCTGTCAGCCTGTCTACCTGCCTGTCTGTCTGCCTGTCTGTCTGCCTGTCCTGGAGGATGTCCCCGGGTGTCTCCACTCTCTGCCGGCCCTCTGGCTCCTCCGGCTGAGACTCAGATTTCTGACAGCCGAACAGAACCAGAACCAGACCCAGAACTAGAACCAGACCTGGATCTGGATCTGTAGACCGGATTAAAGCAGCCTATCAGATAGGATTGTCTGGGTTCAGGATGCCCTCAGATCTGACTGCAGGACTCGTCTTCAGGGTTCTGCTTCCCCTCACTCTGACTGCAGGTAACAGCTTTCAACTTTATATTTATATATGGTACATTATATATATATATATATATATATATATATATATATATATATATATATATATATATATGAGTTATAAATCATAAATCAGCTGTTTATATTCATGTGTTAACATGTAGTAGCTTCACAGAAACAACGCAACCC